>NC_053023.1:717499854-717629141 GCF_003073215.2 Triticum urartu | reverse complement strand
GAATTCAGTGCCATTGTCACTTCTAATGTGCTTTATCTTGGCGCCAAAATTGTTCATAGCTCGATTGGCGAAGCATCTGAAGACATCCTGCACTTCAGTCTTGTAAAGGATTATGTGTACCCAAGTATATCTAGAGTAATCATCAACAATGACGAAGCAATAGAGGCAAGCAGTAGTAGTAAAAGTTGAGTAGTGAGTTGGACCGAAAAGATCCATGTGGAGCAGTTCGAAGGGTTGTGTAGTAGTCATGATTGTCTTCGAAGGATGTTTTGCCCTTGTCATCTTCCCTGCTTCACAGGCACCGCATAAATGATCTTTCTTGAACTTGATGCCCTCATGCCAGCATGCCCAAGCCTCCGATGCCAAAGCCAGCATTCTGAAGCTTTTGCAAGAAGGCATACCGCAAGTTGTGGTCCTGCTGAGAAATCTACCACGTACAAATCACCTTTCCGATACCCTTCAAACACTAGAGATTTGTCAGATTCCATTAGCACCAGGCAGCGATATTTTCCAAACATTACAATCATATTCAGATCGCAAAGCATTGAGACAGACATTAAGTTGAAGCCAAGGGATTCAACAAGCATGACTTTATCCATGTGTTGATCCTTTGAGATTGCAACTCTACCTAGACCCAATACCTTACTTTTACCAGTGTCAGCAAATGTGATGTGGCTCTTGTCGGATGGACGTATTGTTGAGTCCATAAGAAGGCTTCTTCTGCCAGTCATGTGATTTGTACACCCACTGTCAATAATCCATTCTGAAGATTTTGAAGTCGCTGGTGTCGTACCCTACAGTACAGTTAGGGGGATAGGCTTCACGAAGAGAATTGTGAAGCATAAACATTTGACGAACCGGTGGGTTATGAAAACTTAAATCCAGATTAGGACTAATACGGAGAGTAGCATGCGATTCAGGAACGAAGTACATATTGATCCTATTCGGGCATTTTATCTTGCGCCCTACAAGATTTTTAAGGTCCCCAGCAATAGCATCAGAAGATTTTGTTTTTCTGCTGGAGACCTTTCCTTGTAAAAGAGAGTTAAGCATTCTTAACCACCCACATCTTCAAGGGTGGCTTAGAAGCAATAAGTCTAAGTGCAGCATCTGAGAATTTTGGCTTTGAAGCCTTAGCAAACAGTCTAGCAGGTGGACAATAATACTCATAGGAATAAGCAGAATAATTTTTGGTCACATGAACACGGTTCGATGAACCGCTCTCATACTCATGTGCCTGAGTATGGTTTCCCTGCAAAACATTTGTGTTAGCGTGACTCAGGTGAGTCCTCTGTTTGTATGAAGCCATTGGACCGTATGAAGCCTTTGGTCTGAGATTTGTCTTCTTCAAGTGAGGTGTCATGAAGACATTCACAGGAAGATTTTCCAGACACTTTTTGGAAACCCAGATCTTCTTCATAGGCGGTCCATTCCTGCAGTTAGTACCAATGTACCTGGCAAACACTTCACCATTCTGATTCTTAAACAGTTTATAGTTTGCATCAAAGGATTCATCAATGATAATGGGGTTAGCACAAGTGAAGCCAGATAAGTTGGATGGATCTGCTGAAAGTTCCTTTGCAGCAACCCATGTGGTTTTGGGGTACTGCTCAGGTTTCCAGTAAGAGCCATCTGCATTGATTTTCCTCACAAATCCAACACCCTCTTTCCTTGGGTTTCGATTCAGGATCTGCTTCTTGAGGACATCACATAGTGTCTGATGTCCTTTAAGACTTTTGTACATCCCTGTTTCAAGCAATGTCTTCAACATAGCATTCTCATCAGCAATAGCAGTGGTATCCTCAGCAGAGGGGTTAGTTACCACGTCAACAGTTGAAGATATTGCAACAGCAGTAGAAGTGGAACATTCAGCAACAGAATTAGCATTATCACGCTCAATGCATTTAAGACATGGTGGTTCAAATCCTTCCTCAGCGGGACTGATCTGTTCGGAGCGAAGTGACTCGTTTTCCTTTTGAAGATCTTCATGAGCCACCCTCAATTTCTCAAGTTCTTGCTTCCTTTGAAGATAATCATAGGAAAGCTTTTCATGAGTTGTTGAGAGAGTATCATGACGATCTTCAAGTTCCTGATACTTAACGTGAAGGTTTTTTATGTCTTCAATTAAGGATTCAGATCGAGTCATTTCAGCACCCAACAGATCATCGCTTCTGTCTAACAGTTATTGAATATGTTCCATAGCTTTCTGTTGTTCAGTTGCAATTTTAGCAAGTGTTTTGTAGCTAGGTTTTGAATCACATTCAGAGTCATCGTCACTAGATGTTTCATAGCGAGTAGTGCGTGTGTTTACCTTGGCACCGCGTGCCATGAAGCAGTAGGTAGGAGTGGAGTCGTTCTTGTCATTTGCGTTGGTGTTGGTGATGCAGTCATTGTCTTCAGTGTTGAAGATGGACTTGGCGACGTATGCTGTAGCCAAACTCGCAATGCCAGAATCAGACTCCTCCTCAGACTCCACCTCTGCCTCCTCAGATGCGGACTCCTCCTCTGAATCCATCTCCTTTCCAACAAACGCACGTGCCTTGCCAGATGAGCTCTTCTTGTGTGATGAAGACTTTGGTGAAGACTTGGAAGAAGACTTTGAGTATTTCTTCTTCTTCTTGTCGTCAGAATCATATTCCTTGCTCTTCTTCTTCCTTCTGTTCTCATTGTCCCACTGTGGACACTCAGAGATGAAGTGTCCAGTTTTCTTGCACTTGTGACATGTTTTCTTCTTGTAGTCATGAGCAGAAGCTTCATCATTCCTTGAGCTTGATCGTGAAGATTTTCTGAAGCCTTTCTTCTTGGTGAATTTTTGGAACTTCTTCACTAGCATTGCAAGTTCTCTTCCAATGTCTTCAGGATCATCAGAACTGCAGTCAGATTCTTCTTCAGATGAGGAGACAGCTTTTGCCTTCAAGGCGCGAGTTCGCCCATAGTTTGGACCGTAGATATCTCTTTTCTCAGAAAGCTGAAACTCGTGTGTGTTGAGCCTCTCAAGTATGTCAGACGGATCGAGTGTCTTGAAATCAGGACGTTCTTGAATCATCAGGGCCAGGATGTCAAACGAACTATCAAGTGATCTAAGCAGCGTTTTGACGATTTCATGTTTGGTGATTTCAGTGGCGCCGAGGGCTTGAAGCTCATTTGTGATGTCCGTGAGTCTATGAAATGTGTGCTGGACATTCTCATTGTCATTTCGCTTGAAGCGGCTGAAGAGATTGCGAAGGACACTGATTCGTTGATCTCTCTGGGTTGAGATGCCTTCATTGACCTTGGAGAGCCAGTCCCAGACCAGTTTGGATGTCTTCAAGGCACTCACACGGCCATACTGTCCTTTGGTCAGATGACCACAGATGATGTTCTTGGCAGTAGAGTCCAGTTGAACGAACTTCTTGACATCAGCAGCAGTGACACCTTCTCCAGCCTTGGGAACGCCGTTCTTGACGACATACCATAGGTCGACGTCAATGGCTTCAAGATGCATGCGCATCTTATTCTTCCAGTAGGGATATTCAGTTCCATCAAAGACAGGGCACGTAGCGGAGACTTTGATTATCCCTGCAGTCGACATAGCTAAAACTCCAGGTGGTTAAACCGAATCACACAGAACAAGGGAGCACCTTGCTCTGATACCAATTGAAAGTGCGTTATATCGACTAGAGAGGGGTGAATAGGCGATTTTTATGAAAGTCTTCACAAGTTGGGAGTTATGAAGACAAACAGTGAAGATTATGCCTATTACTATGCAGCGGAAGTTAGATTACACTAGGCCGGCCATGGTCATGTATTCAATAGAGTGAAAGCACAGTGACAAACAGCTTCAGTGTAATAAGGATCAAGTAGGAAGAAGTTATGAAGCCAAACAGATCATGCATTCACGTTGTGAAGACAAATGATAAAGCAAGCACGCAATGACTTCACAATGAGTAACAACAAGAGAAGGAAGTGAAGATGAAACCAGTGACTCGTTGAAGACAATGATATGTTGGACCAGTTCCAGTTGCTGTGACAACTGTACGTCTGGTTGGAGCGGCTAGGTATTTAAACCTTAGGACACACAGTCCCGGACACCCAGTCCTGAACACACAGTTCAGGACACCAAGTCCTCACCGTAATCTCCTTGAGCTAAGGTCACTTAGTCCTCGCCCAATCACTCTAGTAAGTTTTCAAGGTAGACTCCCAAACCTTCACAGACTTTGTTCACTGGCAATCCACAATGTCTCTTGGATGCTCTGAACGCGACGCCTAACCGTCTGGAGGATTCACAGTCCTCAAGTGTAATAAGTCTTCAGATCACACAGACAAGAAGACTTAAGTGATGCCCAATTTACTCTGGCTCTGGGTGGTTAGGGCTTTTCTCCTCACTAGAAATTTTCTCTCAAAGGCTTCGAGGTGGGTTGCTCTCAAACGATAAAAGCCGTGCACTGAAATCTGAGCAGCCAACTGTTTATGGTTGCGGGGGTGGGCTATTTATAGCCACTTGGCAACCCGACCTGATTTGTCCGAAATGACCCTGGGTCACTAAGGAACTGACACGTGTCTCAACGGTCAGATTTTGAACTCTCATGGCAACTTTACTTGGGCTACAAGCAAGGCTGACTTGCCCGGCTCTGGACAAGATTTGCTCTCATGGTGTTCACTCGAAGACATAGGTTTTTGATTTAGGCATCACTTAAGTCATTCTGACTTGTTCTCCTGGACCCCACTTAACAGTACGGTGGTTCCTATGACTCAACAAAAATAAAAAGAACAACGAAAGATCTAAGTCTTCGAGTTCCATAGGCTTCATAACGTGTCTTCTGTTGTCATAGTCTTCAATGTGAATATCTTCATATACCACCTTTGACTTCAATGTCTTCATTCATTTTTAGGGGTCATCTCTGGTAGTAAACCGAATCAATGAGGGACTTCTACCTGTGTTTTCCTGCAATTCTCACAAACACATTAGTCCCTCAACTAGGTTTGTCGTCAATACTCCAAAACCAACTAGGGGTGGCACTAGATGCACTTACAAGGTCCCTCCCAAGGTGGGGATAGCTTATGCATATCAGTCTGGTCTTGGATGAGCCGAAGTACCAAATCTCCCTCTTGAAAGGTTCTGGTTTTAACTCGGTGACTGTGATAATGACGAAGATCCTGTTGGTAAATCGCTGAGCGAGCAGCTGCTATGCCACGCTCTTCATCCAACCGGTCCAAAGCATCTTGCCGTGCTGTCTCGTTGTCCGCTTCAACATAAGCCGTCACACGAGGTGAATCATGACGGATATCACTGGGGAGAACCGCCTCCGCTCCATAGACCATGAAGAATAGTGTGTATCCCGTTGATCTGTTGGGTGTGGTATTGATGCTCCATAACACAGATGGTAATTCTTCTACCCAACAACCCGGTGTTCTCTGCAAAGGAACCATAAGCCGGGGCTTGATGCCTCTCAAAATCTCTTGATTAGCCCTTTCTGCTTGACCATTGGACTGTGGGTGTGCCACTGATGAAACGTCAAGCCGGATGTGCTCCCGTTCACAGAACTCCTTCATGGCACCCTTGGACAAATTGGTACCATTATCTGTGATGATACTGTGTGGAAAGCCAAACCGGAAAATCACTTTTTTGATAAACTGAACCGCCATGGCCTCATCACACTTTCTAACCGGTTCTGCCTCCACCCACTTTGTGAACTTGTCAACCGCCACCAGGAGGTGGGTCTTCTTATCTTTGGACCTTTTGAAAGGCCCAACCATATCCAGCCCCCAAGTCGCAAACGGCCAAGTAATTGGAATCATTCTCAATTCTTGAGCCGGCACATGAGCACGTCTTGAAAACTTTTGGCAACCGTCACATCGTCTGACCAGATCCTCCGCATCAGCATGAGCAGTTAACCAATAGAAGCCATGGCGAAACGCTTTAGCTACCAAAGATTTTGAACCGGCATGGTGACCACAATCTCCTTTGTGGATCTCACGCAAAATTTCACAGCCTTCTTCAGGAGACACACAGCGTTGAAACGCCCCTGATATACTGCAATGATGCAACTCGCCATTGACAATAGTCATGGACTTGGACCGCCGGACTATCTGTAGGGCCAGAATCTCATCCTCTGGTAACTCGCCCCGGTTCATGTACGCCAGGTAAGGAAGCGTCCATTCCGGAATGACATGAAGAGCTGCCACCAATTGAGCCTCCGGATCAGGAATGGCCAAATCCGCTTCACCAGGGAGCTTGACCGACGGGTTGTGCAGCACATCCAGAAAAACATTGGGCGGGACCGGTTTGCGTTGAGAGCCCAGCCGGCTTAAAGCGTCCGCCGCTTCATTCTTCCGTCGGTCCACGTGGTCCACCTGCTAGCCTTTAAAATGACCTGCGACAATATCCACCTCACGACGATATGCTGCCATGAGTGGGTCCTTGGAGTCCCAAGTGCCAGACACTTGTTGAGCCATGAGGTCCGAGTCACCGAAGCACTTAACTCGACTTAGGTTCATCTCCTTAGCCATCCGGAGACCATGGAGCAAGGCTTCATACTCAGCTGCATTGTTAGTACAAGGAAACATTAAGCGGAGAACGTAACAAAACTTATCACCTCGTGGGGAAGTTAATACGACTCCAGCCCCCGAGCCTTCCAATTGCCTGGATCCGTCAAAATGGATGGTCCAATATGTGTGATCCGGCTTTTCCTCAGGTGCTTGCATTTCCGTCCAATCATTGATGAATTCAACCAGTGCTTGAGACTTCACCGCCATCTGAGGCACATACTTCAATCCGTGCGGCCCAAGCTCTATAGCCCACTTGGCAATCCGGCCAGTCCCTTCCCGGTTCTGGATGATATCCCCCAAAGGAGCAGAACTGACCACCGTAATTGGGTGCCCTTGGAAGTATTGCTTAAGCTTCCGGCTTGCCATAAAAACTCCGTACACCAGCTTCTGCCAATGCGGATACCTTTGCTTGGACTCAATGAGTACCTCGCTGATATAATAGACCGGACGTTGAACCGGATGCTCCTTACCTGCCTCCTTTCGCTCCACCACAATAGCCACGCTGACCGCACGAGCATTAGCAGCAACATATAGTAGTAACGGCTCCTTGTCAATGGGAGCGGCGAGTACAGGCGGTTTGGCCAATTGCCGCTTTAAGTCCTCAAATGCGTCATCAGCAGAAGAACTCCAGACGAACTGATCCGTCTTCTTCAACATCTGATACAAAGGGATTGCCTTCTCACCAAGGCGGCTGATAAACCGGCTTAACGCGGCAATCCGGCCTGCCAGGCGTTGAACATCATTGATACACTTCGGTTTAGCCAGGGAGGTGATGGCTGTGATCTTCTCCGGATTATCCTCAATTCCCCTATTGGACACCAGAAAACCCAATAACTTGCCCGCCGGTACACCAAAGACACACTTGTCCGGATTAAGCATCATCTTGTACGTCCTTAGGTTATCAAAGGTTTCCTTCAAATCGTCAACCAGAGTCTCCTTCTCCCTGGACTTAACCACGATATCATCCACGTAAGCATGTACATTACGGCCAATCTGCTTGTGAAGACAATTTTGTACACACCGTTGATAAGTTGCCTGGGCACTTTTGAGCCCAAAGGGCATAGACACATAGCAGAAGGCTCCAAAGGGAATTATGAATGCCGTCTTCTCCTGGTCCTTAACTGCCATTTTGATCTGATGATAGCTAGAATATGCATCCAAAAAACTTAAACGCTCACAACCCGCCGTAGCATCAATGATCTGCTGGACAAGCCTTATTGAGATCTGTGTAATCCACACACATGCGCCAGGTGCCGTTTTTCTTAAGGACTAGCACCGGATTGGCAAGCCACTCAGGGTGAAAAACTTCAACAATAAATCTAGCTGCTAAGAGCCTGGCTACCTCTTCTCCAATTGCCTTGCGTCTTCCTTTGTTAAACCGGCGGAGGAACTGTTTCACCGGTTTGTATTTAGGATCCACATTAAGGGTGTGCTCAGCGAGTTGCCTCGGTACACCTGGCATGTCAGAGGGCTTCCATGCAAAAATGTCCCGATTCTCACGAATGAACTCGATGAGTGCGCTTTCCTATTTCGGATCCAAGTTGGCACTGATGCTGAACTACTTGGACGAATCGCCAGGTACGAAATCAACAAGCTTAGTTTCTGCTGCCGATTTGAACTTCAGGGCCGGATCATGCTCCGTAGTTGGCTTTTTTAATGGAGTCATGTCCGCCGGATCAACATTGTCCTTATAATACTCCAGCTCCTCGGTGGCACAACCGACTCTGCGTAAGACGCATCTCCTTCCTCGCACTCCAAAGTGATTTTACGGCTTCCATGAACCGTTATTGTCCCCTTGTAACGCGGCATCTTGAGCTGCAAATACACATAACAGGGCCGTGCCATAAACTTGGCGTAGGCCGGTCGCCCAAACAGGGCGTGATATGGACTTTGGATGTTAACCACTTCAAACGTCAATGTCTCCAACCTGGAATCATGATCATCTCCAAAGGCCACTTCCAGAGCTATCTTACCAACAGGATATGCTGACTTGCCAGGTACTACACCGTGGAACACCGTATTAGACGGTTTGAGATTTTTATCTGTTAGTCCCATACGACGGAAGGTCTCATAGTATAAGATATTAATGCTGCTCCCTCCATCCATGAGCACTTTGGTGAACTTGTAACCTCCCACCTGAGGTGCCACCACCAGAGCCAACTGACCCGGATTATCAACCTGGGGAGGGTTATCCTCTCTGCTCCATATGATTGGTTGTTCAGACCAGCGTAGATAACGGGGCACGGCCGGTTCAACAGAGTTGACTGCCCGCCTCTGAACCTTTCGGTCTCGCTTGTCCAAGCTAGTGGTGAAGACATGGTACTGCCCACTATTCAACTGCTTTGGGATGCTCTGGTAACCTGACTGTTGCTGCTGCTGGTTATAACCACCCTGGTTGTTCTGATTATTATGTCCGCCCGGATTACCATTAAATCCTGAACCGGAATTTCCTCCACCGTAACCCGGCCCGGATCCTGAGCCACCGCCGGAACCGTGATCATACCGGAAAGCATTAGTATTCTTGAACTCCTGCATAATAAAGCAATCCTTCCAAAGGTGGTTTGCTGGCACCTCCTTCGTCCCATGTCTTGGACAGGGCTGGCTCAGTAGATAATTTAGGCGATCCGGGTTAGGGTTGGGTGCCCCACTGCGATTTTTTGGTTTACCCTTGCGTCGCTGGCCATTGTCCTGCACGTTGGTATTAGCTACAAAGTCCATGTTACCATCCGCTTTACGCTTGCCTCCACCACCATTGCCTGCCCAGTGATGCTGCTGACCTTTGGAGTTGTTGTTCCTCTTTCCCTTCCCTGCCTTGTCATCATCAGATTCGGGATCCTTGGTACTATCAGAATCAGTATACTTTACCAAAGCAGCCATGAGGGTCCCCATGTCAGTGCAATGGCGCTTCATCCGTCCCAACTTTAGCTTTAGGGGCCCAAACCGGCAGTTGCCTTCTAGGGTTAAGACTGCGGTGTCAGCGTTGATGCGGTCTGATGAATGCAACACTTGTGAGACCCGGCGCACCCAATGAGTCGTCGATTCTCCTTCCTCCTGGACACAGGCAGCTAAATCTACTATCGACATGGGCTGCTTACATGTATCCTTGAAATTATTGATAAACCGGGCTCATAATTGGGCCCATGAACTGATAGAATTGGCCGGTAAGCTTTTTAACCAAGTGCGGGCCGTTCCTTCAAGCATCATGGTGAAGTATTCCGCACATGCCGCATCATCCACATCCAACATCTCCATGGCCATCTCATAGCTCTCCACCCATGTCTCTGGGGGTTGATCCGCCGTGTAATTTGGTACCTTGCGCGGGCCCTTGAAATCCTTGGGTAGGCGCACATTGCGTAAAGCGGGGACAAGGAAAGACACCCCCAAAGAGCTAGAAGTAACACCAGGTTCGACCGAAATAGTTGGACGAACCGGCGTAAGCTGCCGAGCCTGATATTGTGCGGCTAACTCAGCCTCCCTGCGTGCTCGGGCCCGGTCCACCACTTCCTGAGCATTATCAGCACCACCCGCCGGGTTGTTGCCGCGGGGTGCTCCACGTCGTTCATTACTTGACACTGCCGGTTCCTCCATACGCCTGCTATAGCTCCGGCTTGGGCGAGGGGTCGAGTGGATCCGGTCGCGGCTGTACGAGTATGCTTCCTGTTGGTCCAAAGCTGTCCTAAGAAGCTCCTTGACCCGTCGCGTCTCTATCGCCTCCGGTGAGTCACCTTCAATTGGAATGGCCTCCAGCCATGCAGCAGCGGCGATGAGATTATCCATTGGGTTGGAGTAGCGACCCGGAGGTGTTGAAACAGCCTGAGGTATAACGGTGTTTTGACGGGGCGGATCCATCCGACGAGGCTGAACCGGCGCACCGGTCCCAGGAGCTTCCGCCCGGTTTCCCTCCAGCGGATTACTGGTTCCTGCTCCCGGGGTGTTGAAAAGGTCTCTGGCCTCGAAAACCGGAGGCAAACGGGATCGGTACTTCCTCCTCATGACTTCATGCGACGCGTTCTGGTCCAACATGAGCCTGTAGGCTTGTGCGTCTAGAGCGGCCCGCTCTGTGGCCATCCTGGTATCCTCAGCTGCCAGGTCCGCCTTGGCCTGGGTGATCTGTTCCCTTCCCTTTGCAATCTCTGCGTTGTGGACGTCCTGATCCGCCAGATTAGCTTCCGCCATAAGCACAGCCAATGCATCAAATAGCTCTGATAGAACTTGAGCCGGCGGGCGCACAGGGCCTCCTGCCCCGGCAGCCGTCACCGCTGCTGAACCGGAGGTTGTTGCCGCAGCGGTCGAAGAATGAATCGCTGCTTGTGTGCCAGCCATGAATATTCCAACTCGGTTGGGCAGATCAGAGGGGTCCAAAATACTGTCACCGTCGAAATAGCCCCCAATCCGGCCATCTTGTAGCTGATATAGAGATTCGGTTTCTCCGGTTGATGACTCATCGCCGGAGTAAATGACGGTCTCGCCGCCAGATCCCGATCCATCCTCATGACCTCCTCCATGGATGACTCCCACGAAGGCACACTTCATGGCCGGTTTAACCCGGGCAGATCGCGCACGCTGAGCCATTTCGACGAGGTCGGTGCAGATATCCAGCTCAGGGCCCGGTTCTCCGATCTTGCCGATGAAAACGTGTATGCCACCAAAGGGGACCCGGTACCCATACTCAACTGAGCCGGGCTCGGGGCCCCAGCCTGCATCGTCGATGTAAAGTTTGCCGTGACGACTCTTAGTCATCCGGCCTACGGCGTAGCCCTCGAGTCCTTCAAAGCGGCCCTCCAAGAACTTGAAACCATCGTGCGATAGCCCCACGATGGGTGCCAACTGTCGTGGTTTTGTCACGGCAGATGTCCTAGAGAAAGGACTTAGTCGTGGAGCCATCGCGACGGGTTAGCTTGAAGGGGTTAAAGCGGATACAGGGACGCAAGAGAGTTTATACTAGTTCGGCCCCTTCGATGAAGGTAAAAGCCTACGTCTAGTTGTGATGGAATTGATCGGGTTTCGATGACCAGGGAGCAAACAAGCTTCGCCTATGTCTCGAGTTGTTGTCTGTTGTCCTTGAACTGCCGCCGGGTCGTCCCCTTATATACACGGGTGACGCCCATCGGTTCACAGAGTCCCAATACCGGCTCATAGATGTGTCCGGTTTGGTCTCTACTTATTCCCAACTTACAATAGAAGTTAAATACCAACGCCGGTTTACGGCTACAGGCCTTGAACCGACTGTGGGCCTTGAGCCCTCATCTGCCTTCTTGGGCTTTAACATACATAACTACTGACCAAGTTAACCCGGCCCAGATAGGCCGGTTTACGCCCAGTAGTGATATCCCCAACACTGTTAGAACGCTAGTACAAGCTTCAGTCAATCCGCTCTTGGCGGACTGAACCTTCTGGATCACCGCACTCATGATAGTGCGGTGCTCCTCCTCGATGGAAGCGCTGTGAAGCGCTTCCAATAGATTGTCCGGCACCTCTGGATGGACAGAGGTCACCGGCACAGGCGTCTCACCCCTCTTAGAAGGGGACAGCCTGCCCGAGCCTGGAACCGCTGGAGGTTCCGGCGCGGTGTTCGGCTGACGGCCGAACTCGGAGCTCTCAAGGGCCCCGTCCCCTCTGCTCCCGGAGTCCGGAAGGTCGCCTTGAGGCGCCTCCGGGACTGTCTCCCCTCGATCCGGTGCCTCTTGAGACAACACCTCGGCGTTGTCGGCAGGATGAGGGGAGGTGGCAGTCGGGACTGGATCGCTATCCATGTCCGACGAACCCAGGGAGCCGTCCGATGATACCTCGATATTGGCTCGTGGCGGCCTGCGTAATTATGTTCGGCGATTAGGGAAAGCAATGCGACAAAGGAATCCTATGGGTTACTTTGGTATCCGAATACTTACAATCTCCCTTGGGGCTTGGCCCTGGGCAACCACTCGTCTTCACTTTCGTCGGCGGTGGTGGAGCTGTCCGGAAGGAGAGTCCTTCCCTTCTTGGACCCCCCGGCCTCCCCAGTCAGGGCGGCCTTCCTTTTCTTGTCTCCCACAGTCGGTGGGGGAGCCTCTTCTTCCTCTTCCTCGTCTTCGGGGGAAGAGTGCGCCGTAGAGTCATCGGACGATGAGTCCGACGACGCCTGGCGTCGGGAACTCTTTCGAGCTCCCTTGGCCTTCTTAGTCTTCTCCGGCACCTTTTAAGGGGCCGGAGTCAACATCTTCGCCAGAAGGGCGTCTGCGGGCCTTCGGGCAAGGGAGCCGGACAGTCGATCTGTCCGGCCATCTTCTGTCAGTCCTGTCAAAGGCACGGGAGTTTAGATCCCGCATAGAGTCAATCTATATAAAAATAAGTATCATGTGAAAGGAAAAACAACTTACCGCACTGGCTTGGCGCTTTGCGCTGAATCCGCGATCCTTAATAATGGGGGGAGGGACCTCGGTTCTCTTGAACAGCACCCTCGAGGCATCTTCATGAGTCGTGTCGAAGAGCCTGTTCAGAGTTCGGTGCTGCGCCGGTTGTTGGCACGGGAGTATCCGGCGGATGAGCATGACCTAGACTATGTTGATGAGCTTGAGTTTCTTGTCCACCATGTTTTGAATACATGTGTGGAGTCCGGTCAGCTCTTTTGAATTACCCCAGGACAGGCCCTTCTCCTTCCAGGAGGTGAGCCGCATGGGGGTGCCAGATTGGAACTCGTGGGCCGCTACCCATGCGGGGTCGCGCGGCTCGGTGATATAGAACCACCCCGATTGCCACCCCTTTATGGTTTCCACAAAGGAGCCCTCGAGCCATGTTATATTGGGCATCTTGCCCACCATGGCGCCTCCGCACTCCGCCTGGCGGCCACCCACCACCTTCGGCTTGACGTTGAAGGTCTTCAGCCATAGGCCGAAGTGGGGCTTGATGCGGAGAAAGGCCTCGCACACGACGATAAACGCCGAGATGTTGAGGATGAACTTCGGGGCTAGATCGTGGAAATCCAGGCCGTAATAGAACATGAGCCCCCGGACGAAGGGATGGAGAGGGAATCCCAGTCCGCGGAAGAAATGGGTGAGGAATACAACCCTCTCATGGGGCCTGGGGGTGGGGATGAGTTGCCCCTCATCTGGGAGCCGGTGCGCGATGTCGTCAGGCAGGTATCCGGCTCTCCTCAGTTTCTTGACGTCTCCCTCCGTGACCGAGGAGACCATCCACTTGCCTCCCGCTCCGGACATGGTTAGAGAAGGTTGAGATGGAAGTGAGGACTTGGGCGCTAGAGCTCGAGTGTGCGGGAGCGGATGAGCATAGGAGGAAGAAGGCGTGGATAGAAAGGTGAATCCTTATCCCTTTATATGGGCGGACAAAACTAAGCGTCCCCACTTGCCTGGTAAAACTCGCTTATCCCCCAAGCGCCATAATTGATGGCGTGGTTGGGTTACCCACGCCCGTATTGATGAGAATCCCGTAATAAGGGGACACGATCTCTGCTTTGACAAGACGTGTCGAAAAACTGCCTCGCGTTATGTGCGGGGCTGGTTAAAAGAAACAGTTCGAATAATCACCGGGCCATGACGTAACGTCCTGTTGCCAAAACAAGCTAGCGAATTAGATCTGCGAAAACATTATTCTCTCTACGGTGGAATGTGGAACTTATTTTGCAGGGTCGAACACTATCCTCGTATTCAAATTCTTCTGTGATGTATTCGGAGAAGGAACCCGCCTTGCAATGCCGAAGACAATACTGCGCGTCGGACTCGTCGTCATTGAAGCCTGGTTCAGGGGCTACTGTGGGAGTCCTAGATTAGGGGGTCTCCGAACAGCCGGACTATCTCCATTGGCCGGACTGTTAGACTATGAAGATACAAGATTGAAGACTTCGTCTCGTGTCCGGATGGGACTCTACTTGGCGTGGAAGGCAAGCTAGGCAATACGTATATGGATACCTCCTCCTTTGTAACCGACCTTGTGTAACCCTAACCCTCTCTGGTGTCTATATAAACCGAAGGGTTTTAGTCCGTAGGACGATAATCACAACATACAATCATACCATAGGCTAGCTTCTAGGATTTAGCCTCTCTGATCTCGTGGTAGATCTACTCTTGTAACACCCATATCATCAATATTAATCAAGCAAGACGTAGGGTTTTACCTCCATCAAGAGGGCCCGAACCTGGGTAAAACTTCGTGTCCCCTGCCTCCTGTTACCATCTGGCCTAGACGCACAGTTCGGGACCCCCTACCCGAGATCCACCGGTTTTGACACCGACAGTCACAAACAGCCCTAGAGTTCATACTAGAATAAAACCTTAAGACACAAATCAACCAAAACCCTAATGTCACCTCAAGTATCCGTGGGTATGATTATACGATATGCATCACACAATCTCAGATTCATCTATTCAACCAACACATAGAACCTCAAAGAGTGCCCCAAAGTTCCTACCGGAGAATCATGACGAAAACGTGTGCCAACCCCTATGCATAGTTTCATGGGCGGAACCCGCAAGTTGATCACCAAAACATACATCAAGTGAATCACGTGGTATCCCATTGTCACCACAGATACGCACGACAAGACATACATCAAGTGTTCTCAAATCTTTAAAGACTCAATCCGATAAGATAACTTCAAAGGGGAAACTCAATCCATTACAAGAGAGTAGAGGGGGGAGAAAACATCATAAGATCCAACTATAATAGCAAAGCTCGCGATACATCAAGATCGTATCACCTCAAGAACACGAGAGAGAGAGAGAGCGAGAGAGAGAGAGAGAGAGATCAAACACATAGCTACTGGTACATACCCTTAGCCCCGAGGGAGAACTACTCCCTCCTCGTCATGGAGAGCATCGGGATGATGAAGATGGCCACCGGAGAGGGATTCCTCCTCCGGCAGGGTGCCGAAACGGGTCTAGATTGGCTTTCGGTGCCTATGGAGGCTTCTGGCGGCGGAACTCCTGATCTATTGTGCTCCCCGATCGTTTTAGGGTATATGGAGATATATAGGCGGAAGAAGTACGTCGGGGGGGGCACGAGGGGCCCACAAGGGTGGAGGGCGCACCCAGGGGGTGGGCGCCCCCCCTACCTCGTGGCTTCTTCGTAGATCCCCTGACGTGCACTCCAAGTCTTCTGGGCTTCTTCTGATCCAAAAATAAGTTCCGTGAAGTTTCAGGTCAATTGGACTCCGTTTGGTTTTCCTTTTCTGCGATATTCTAAAACGAGGTAAAAACAGAAACTGGCACTGGGCTCTGGGTTAATAGGTTAGTCCCAAAAATGATATAAAAGTGTATAATAAAGCCCATAAACATCCAAAACCATAGATAATATAGCATGGAGCAATCAAAAATTATAGATACGTTGGAGACGTATCAGCATCCCCAAGCTTAATTCCTGCTCGTCCTCGAGTAGGTAAATGATAAAAACAGAATTTTTGATGCGGAGTGCTACTTGGCATAATTTTAATGTAATTCTTCTTAATTGTGGCATGAATATTCAGATCCGAAAGATTCAAGATAAAAGTTCATATTGACATAAAAATAATAATACTTCAAGCATACTAATTAAGCAAGTATGTCTTCTCAAAATAACATGGCCAAAGAAAGTTCATCCCTACAAAATCATATAGTTTAGTCATGCTCCATTTTCGTCACACAAGAATGCTCTCATCATGCACAACCCCGATGACAAGCCAAGCAATTGTTTCATACTTTAGTAATCTCAAACCTATAAACTTTCACGCAATAGATGAGCGCGAGCCATGGACATAGCACTATGGGTGGAATAGAATATGATGATGGGGGTTATGTGGAGAAGACAAAAATGGAGTAAGTCTCACATCAACGAGGCTAATCAATGAGCTACGGAGATGCCCATCGATTGATGTTAATACAAGGAGTAGGGATTTCCATGCAACGGATGCACTAGAGCTATAGATGTATGAAAGCTCAACAAAAGAAACTAAGTGGGTGTGCATCCAACTTGCTTGCTCACGAAGACCTAGGGCACTTGAGGAGGCCCGTTGTTGGTATATTCAAGCCAAGTTCTATAATGAAAATTCCCACTAGTATATGAAAGTGACAAAACAAGAGACTCTCTATCATGAGGATTCTGGTGCTACTTTGAAGCACAAGTGTGGAAAAGGATAGTAGCATTGTCCCTTCTCTCTTTTTCTCTCATTTTTTTGGGCATTCTCTTTTTTATGGCCTTTCTCTTTTTTATGGCCTTTCTCTCTTTTTTGTTTATTTATTCCTCACTTGGGACAATGCTCTATGAATGATAATCATCACACTTCTATTTATTTACAACTCAATGATTACAACTCGATACTTAGAACAAGATATGACTCTATATGAATGCCTCCAGCGGTGTACCGGGATAGCAATGATGCATGAGTGACATGTATGAAAGAATTATGAATGGTGGCTTTGCCACAAATACGATGTCAACTACATGATAATGCAAAGCAATATGACAATGATGACGCGTGTCATAATAAACGGAATGGTGGTAAGTTACCTGGCAATATATCTCGGAATGGCTATGGAAATGCCATAATAGGTAGGTATGGTGTTTGTTTTGAGGAAGATATAAGGAGGTTTATGTGTGAAAGAGCGTATCATATCACGGGGTTTGGATGCACCGGCGAAGTTTGCACCAACTCTCAATGTGAGAAAGGGCAATGCACGGTACCGAAGAGGCTAGCAATGATGGAAGGGTGAGAGTGCGTATAATCCATGGACTCAACATTAGTCATAAAGAACTCACATACTTATTGCAAAAATCTACAAGTCATCAAAAACCTCGGCACTACGCGCATGCTCCTAGGGGGATAGATTGGTAGGAAAAGACCATCGCTCGTCCACGACCGCCACTCATAAGGAGGACAATCAAATAACACCTCATGTTTCAAATTTGTTAAATAACGTTTACCATACGTGCATGCTACGGGACTTGCAAACTTCAACACAAGCATTTCCCAAATTCACAACTACTCAACTAGCACGACTTTGATATTATTACCTCCATATCTCAAAACAATCATCTAGCATCAAACTTCTCTTAGTATTCAAAACACTCATAAGAAAATTTAACTAATCTTGAATACCTAGCATATTAGGATTTTAAGCAAATTACCATTCTATTTAAGACTCTCAAAATAATCTAAGTGAAGCATGAGAGTTCATCTATTTCTTCAAAATAAAACTACCACCATGCTCTAAAAGATATAAGTGAAGCACTAGAGCAAATGACAAACTACTCCGAAAGATATAAGTGAAGATCAATGAGTAGTCGAATAATTATGCAACTATGTGAAGACTCTCTAACATTTAAGAATTTCAGATCTTGTTATTTTATTCAAACAGCAAGAAAAACTAAATAAAATAAATTGACGCTCAAAGAAAAACACATATCATGTGGTAAATAAAAATATAGCTCCAAGTAAAGTTACCGATGAACGAAGACGAAAGAGGGGATGCCATCCGGGGCATCCCCAAGCTTAGGCTCTTGTTTTTCCTTGAATATTACCTTGGGGTTCCTTGGGCATCCCCAAGCTTAGGCTCTTGCCACTCCTTATTCCATAGTCCATCGAATCTTTACCCAAAACTTGAAAACTTCACAACACAAAACTTAATAGAAAACTCGTAAGCTCCGTTAGCAAAAGAAAGCAAAACACCACTTCAAGGTACTGTAATGAACTCATTATTTAATTATATTGGTGTTAAACCTACTGTATTCCAACTTATCTATGGTTTATAAACTATTTTACTAGCCATAGATTCATCAAAATAAGCAAACAACACACGAAAAACAGAATCTGTCAAAAACAGAACAGTCTGTAGTAATCTGTAACTAACGCAAACTTCTGGAACCCCAAAAATTCTAAAATAAATTTCTGGACCTGAGGAATTTATCTATTAATCATCTAAAAAATAATTAACTAAATATCACTCTCCAAATAAAAATGGCAGCAATTCTCGTGAGCGCTAAAGTTTCTGTTTTTTACAGCATGATCGCAAAGACTTTCCCCAAGTCTTCCCAATGGTTCTACTTGGCACAAACACTAATTAAAACATAAAAACTCAATCATAACAGAGGCTAGATAAATTATTTATTACTAAACAGGAGCAATAAGTAAGGAACAAAAATAAAGTTGGGTTGCCTCCCAACAAGCGCTATCGTTTAATGCCCCTAGCTAGGCATGATGATTTCAATGATGCTCACATAAAAGATAAGAATTGTAACATAAAGAGAGTATCATGAAGAATACGAATATCACATTTAAGTCTAACCCTCTTCCTATGCATAGGGATTTTGTGAGCAAACAACTTGTGGGAACAAGAATCAACTTGCATAGGAAGGTAAAACAAGCATAACTTCAAAACTTTAAGCACATAGAGAGGAAACTTGATATTATTGCAATTCCTACAAGCATATATTCCTCCCTCATAATAATTTTCAGTAGCATCATGAATGAATTCAACAATATAACCAGCACCTAAAGCATTCTTTTCATGATCTATAAGCATAGAAATTTTATTACTCTCCACACAAGCAAAATTCTTCTCATGAATAATAGTGGGAGCAAACTCAACAAAATAATTATCATGTGAGGCATAATCCAATTGAAAACTAAAATCATGATGACAAGTTTCATGGATATGATTATTGTTTATAGCATACAAGTCATCACAATAATCATCATAGATAGCAACTTTGTTCTCATAATCAATTGGAACCTCTTCCGGAATAGTGGACTCATCACAAAATAAAGTCATGACCTCTCCAAATCCACTTTCATCAATATAATCATCATAAATATGAGGCATGCTTTCATCATAATAAATTTGCTCGTCAAAACTTGGGGGACAAAAAATATCATCTTCATCAAACATAGCTTCCCCAAGCTTGTGGCTTTGCATATCATTAGTCTCAGATATTCAAGGAATTCATACTAACAAAATTGCAATCATGCTCGTCATTCAAATATTTAGTGACAAACATTTTAATGCATTCTTATTCTAACACTTTGGCACAATTTTCCTTTCCATCATACTCACGAAAGATATTAAAAAGATGAAGCGTATGAGGCAAACTTACTTCCATTTTTTATAGTTTTCTTTTATAAACTAAACTAGTGATAAAACAAGAAACTAAAAGACTCGATTGCAAGGTCTAAAGATATACCTTCAAGCACCCACCTCCCTGGCAACGGCGCCAAAAAAGAGCTTGATGTCTACTACACAACCTTCTTCTTGTAGACATTGTTGGGCCTCCAAGTGCAGAGGTTTGTTGGACAGTAGCAAATTTCCCTCAAGTGGATGACCTAAGGTTTATCAATCCGTAGGAGGCGTAGGATGAAGATCGTCTCTCTCAAGAAACCCTGCAACCAAATAACAAAGAGTCTCTTGTGTCCCCAACACACCCAATACAATGATAAATTGTACAGGTGCACTAGTTCGGCGAAGAGATGGTGATACAAGTGGTATATGGATGGTAGATAGAGGTTTTTGTAATCTGAAAATATAAAAACAGCAAGGTAACTAATGATAAAAGTGAGCGTAAACGGTATTGCAATGCGTTGAAACAAGGCCTAGGGCTCATACTTTCGCTAGTGCCAGTTCCCTCAACAATAATAACATAATTGGATCACATAACTATCCCTCAACATTCAACAAAGAGTCACTCCAAAGTCACTAATAGCGGAGAATGAACGAATAGATTATGGAAGGGTAGAAAACCACCTCAAAGTTATTCTTTCCAATCAATCCGTTGGGCTATTCTTATAAGTGTCACAAACAGCCCTAGAGTTCGTACTAGAATAACACCTTAAGACGCAAATCAACCAAAACCCTAATGTCACCTAGATACTCCAATGTCACCTCAAGTATCCGTGGGTATGATTATACGATATGCATCACACAATCTCAGATTCATCTATTCAACCAACACATAGAACCTCAAAGAGTGCCCCAAAGTTCCTACCGGAGAATCACGACGAAAACTTGTGCCAACCCCTATGCATAGGTTCATGGGCGGAACCCGCAAGTTGATCACCAAAACATACATCAAGTGAATCACGTGGTATCCCATTGTCACCACAGATACGCACGGCAAGACATACATCAAGTGTTCTCAAATCTTTAAAGACTCAATCCGATAAGATAACTTCAAAGGAGAAACTCAATCCATTACAAGAGAGTAGAGGGGGGAGAAAACATCATAAGATCCAACTATAATAGCAAAGCTCGCGATACATCAAGATCGTATCACCTCAAGAACACGAGAGAGAGAGAGAGAGAGATCAAACACATAGCTACTGGTACATACCCTCAGCCCCGAGGGAGAACTACTCCCTCCTCATCATGGAGAGCACGGGGATGATGAAGATGGCCACCGGAGAGGGATTCCTGCTCCGGCAGGGTGCCGGAACGGGTCTAGATTGGCTTTCGATGGCTACGGAGGCTTCTGGCGGCGGAACTCCTGATCGATTGTGCTCCCCGATCGTTTTAGGGTATATGGAGATATATAGGCGGATGAAGTACGACAGGGGGGCCACGAGGGGCCCACGAGGGTGGAGGGTGCGCCCAGGGGGGTGCGCGCGCCCCCTACCTCGTGGCTTCCTCATAGATCCCTTGGTGTGCACTCCAAGTCTTCTGGGATTTTTTGATCCAAAAATAAGTTCCGTGAAGTTTCAGGTCAATTGGACTCCGTTTGGTTTTCCTTTTCTGTGATATTCTAAAACAAGGTAAAAACAAAAATTGGCACTGGGCTCTGGGTTAATAGGTTAGTCCCAAAAATGATATAAAAGTGTATAATAAAGCCCATAAACATCCAAAATAGTAGATAATATAGCATGGAGCAATAAAAAATTATAGATACGTTGGAGACATATCAGTGAACAAATTACTCTTGAGCAATTGGCAGAATTGAGCATAGTTATGAGAATATCTAGGTATGATCATGTATATAGGCATCACGTCCGAGACAAGTAGACCGACTCCTGCCTGCATCTCCTACTATTACTCCACACATTGACCGCTATCCAGCATGTATCTAGAGTATTAAGTTCAAGAGAACAGAGTAACGCTTTAAGCAAGATGACATGATGTAGAGGGATAAATTCATGCAATATGATAAAAAAAACCATCTTGTTATCCTCGATGGAATCAATACAATACGTGCCTTGCTGCCCCTACCGTCACTGGGAAAGGACATCGCAAGATTGAACCCAAAGCTAAGCACTTCTCCCATTGCAAGAAAGATCAATCTAGTAGGCCAAACCAAACTGATAATTCGAAGAGACTTGCAAAGTTAACCAATCATACAGAAAAGAATTTACAGAAGATTCAAATATTATTCATAGATAAACTTGATCATAAACCCGCAATTCATCGATCTCAACAAACACACCGCAAAAGAAGATTACATCGAATAGATCTCCACAAGAGAGGGGGAGAACTTTGTATTGAGATCCAAAAAGGGAGAAGAAGACATCTAGATAATAACTATGGACCCGAAGGTCTGAAGTAAACTACTCACACTTCATCGGAGAGGCTATGGTGTTGACATAGAAGCCCTCCGTGATCGATGCCCCCTCCGGCGGAGCTCCGGAACAGGCCCCAAGATGGGATCTTGTGGATACAGAAAGTTACAGCGGTGGAATTAGGGTTTTGGCTCCGTATGTGATCGTTTGGGGGTACGTAGGTATATATAGGAGGAAGGAGTACGTCGGTGGAGCAAAAGGGGCCCACGAGGGTGGAGGGCGCGCCTGGGGGGGTAGGCGCGCCCCCTACCTCATGGCTTCCCTGTTGGTTGCTTGACGTAGGGTCCAAGTCTCCTGGATCATGTTCGTTCTGAAAATCACAATCCCGAAGGTTTTATTCCGTTTGGACTCCATTTGATATTCCTTTTCTTCGAAACCCTAAAATAGGCAAAAACAACAATTCTGGGCTGGGCCTCCGGTTAATAGGTTAGTCCCAAAAATAATATAAAAGCGAATAATAAAGCCCAATGATGTCCAAAACAGAAGATAATATAGCATGGAGCAACCAAAAATTATAGATACGTTGGAGACGTATCAAGGTAGCGGTACTACTGCTGGGGATAGCGGTACTACCGCGCATTCACGAATGTAAAAAATTACTGTCGCGCCTACATCTACTGGAGCTAGCTTCGAGTAGAAAGTCGGCACGGTACTACCACTCACAGGGAGCGGTACTACCACGTAGGGGCATGCTACCTCTTGAGCATGCATTGGTTTTCCCTTGAATAGGAAAGGGTGATGCAGCAAAGTAGTGTAAGTATTTCCCTCAGTTTTTGAGAAAAAAGGTATCAATCCAGTAGGAGACAACACACAAGTCACCTAGTACCTGCACAAACAATCAAGAACCTCGCAACCAGCGCGATAAAGGGGTTCTCAATCCCTTCACGGTCACTTGCGAAAGTGAGATCTGATAGAGATAGTAAGATAAATATTTTTGGTATTTTGTTGTATAGATTGGAAAATAAAGATTGCAAAATAGTAAACAAGATGCGATAATAAAAGAGATGCAATATAATAAGAAAGAGACCCGGGGGCCATAGGTTTCACTAGTGGCTTCTCTCATGATAGCATGTATTACGGTGGGTGAACAAATTACTGCCGAGCAATTGATAGAAAAGTGCATAGTCATGAAGATATCTAAGGCAATGATCATGAACATAGGCATCACGTCCGTGTCAAGTAGATCGAAACGATTATGCATCTACAACTATTACTCCACACATCGACCGCTATCCTGCATGCATCTAGAGTATTAAGTTCATAAGAACACAGTAACGCTTTAAGCAAGATGACAACATGTAGAGGGATAAACTCAAGCAATAGGATATAAACACCATCTTTTTATCGTCGATGGCAACAATCCAATACATGCCTTGCTACCCCTACTGTCACTGGGAAAGGACACCGCAAGATTGAACCCAAAGCTTAGCACTTCTCCTATTGCAAGAAAGATCAATCTAGTAGGCCAAACTAAACCGATAATTCGAAGAGACTTGCAAAGCTATCAAATCATGCATATAAGAATTCAGAGAAGAACCAAATAATATTCCTAGACAATCAAGTTCATAAACCCACAATTCATCGGATCTCGGCAAGCACACCGCAAAAGAGTATTACATCGAATAGATCTCCAAGAACACCGAGGAGAACTTTGTATTGAAGATCAAAGAGAGAGAAGAAGCCATCTAGCTAATAACTATGGACCCAAAGGTCTGTGGTAAACTACTTACGCTTCATCGGAGAGGCTATGGTGTTGATGTAGAAGCCCTCCGTGATCGATTCCTCCTCCGGTAGATCGCCGGAAAAGGCCCCAAGATGGGATCTCATGGGTACATAAGGTTGCGGCGGTGGAAAAGTGGTTTTGTGGCTCCCCTGATGTTTCTAGGGTATAAGAGTATATATAGGTGAAAGAAGTACATCGGTAGAGCTCCATGGGGCCCACGAGGGTGGGGGGCGCCCACCCCCCTAGGCGCGCCCTCCTATCTTGTGGCCGCCTCACAGAGTTCCAGACTTCCACTCCAAGTCTTATGGTTTGCTTTCGGTCCAAGAAAGATCATCGCGAAGGTTTCATTCCGTTTGGATTCCGTTTGGTATTCCTTTTCTGCCAAACACGGAAATAGGCAAAAAAAACTGGCATTGGGCCTCTGGTTAATAGGTTAGTCCCAAAAAATAATATAAAAGAGCATATTAAAGCCCATTAAACATCCAAAACAGATAATATACTAGCATGGAACAATAAAAGATTATAAATACGTTGGAGACGTATCAGGGCGGAAGTAAAAAATCACTTCCGCACCTACTTCCGTGCGTGACAGTGTTCTGGACTAGAGGTAGCGGTACAACCCCTCACCAGGAGCGGTACTACCACTGGACCCTGCGGTACTATCGCTCCCCTGAGCAGTACTACCGCATGCCACAAAGGCTTTAGCACTTGGCTGCCTTCATATTGCAGCTAATGACAACAGAAGGATACAAAAAGACCAGAACTGCCATAACTTCTGCAAATAAGTTCCGAATTGAGCAAATTCAGGCTTGTTGGATACAAGACAACGAGTAGCATCAAAACAGCGAGGGGAGGTATGCCCAACCGAGGGAGGAGTGAAACCTCCAACACAAAAGAACCGACATAACCTCCAACATCGAAAACATCATAGAAGATGCATGTGAACTCCGTTTTCGATGAACTCAAGCTTGCCATCAAGATGACAAAAAGCTCTAAGACTCTTAAATAAAACCAAACAAGAACCAAGAAAGATGATGCAAGGATGAAATGGTTTCAGATCTCCACGAATGATATGATCAAGCTACTCATCGAGAGCCCCCTTGATAGTACGGCAATCGATCCTATAACCCGGTCTCTCAACTACCACCATGAGACCGGTAAAATAGAAAACCTATCAAGGGCAAACCTTTGCCTTGCACATGGTCCACTTGAGCTAGATGATGATGATCTTGACTCCCTCAAGTTGGACCACCTTTCTTGATTGTGTTGGCTCGATGAAGACTAGTTGATTGCTCCCCCATACTCCACTATGGGTGAGCCACTCTTCTGCACATCTTCATAAGTCCATTGTCACCACAATGGATGGCAAGCTTCAAGCACTTGATCTCTTCGTGATGCATCACTTGAACTTGCACACGGCAACCTAACCCCACAAAGGACTCTCACGAAGACCATGGGTTAGTACACAAAGCATAATGGATGATGCTTACCATACCATGGGATCACTTGATCCCTCTCGGTACATCTTCTATGCTTTGTGAGTTGATCAACTTGATTCACTCTTGACTTAGTCTTGATCAACCTTGAACCTTTCCAACTCTCTTCATTTGGATGATGCCTTGAAGGTAAGCATGAATGATCACACAATCTTCTTCTTCAAGACATGCTTGCAATAAGCCCAATACTCACATGACCAAACTTTGGATAATTCGTTAATATAACCTTGGTCAACTCATAAACTCCTTGAAACCAACACACGGACTTCAAGAAATGCCTAGGGACAAATCTTTCAAATATAACTCAATGCAACCATTAGTCCATAGAGATTGTCATCAATTACCAAAACCAAACATGGGGCAACCGCATGTTCTTTCAGTATCAAACATATCCCCTATCTGGACTTGGTTCAAATTATATTGCCATGGAGTCTCATGGCCATCGTTCATAGTAAGGACGGTGGATATGTCTTGATTCCATGCAGAAGGAATCAGTACCTCCACTTCATCCTCAGAATTTTCAGAATCTAGATCCTCTGCATATCCATCCTTGTCCTCTTCCTCCATCACCCTCTGCATTTCATCGCCTTCCTCATCCCCATCGGCAACACCAGAACCAGCTAATATTATCGACTGAATATTCTGCCCAGTATCATGACCACAAACATTGTGCAGCACGTAGTCTGACTCTTTCTCGGCTTGGCTAGGATCCACATCCGGTGGCTGTGACCTAGATAAATGAATCTCGTTAGCAACTTGATTACCCTGGTCAAGTTCATACCCCACACGGAGTTGTACGGTATTCTCCTCCTTCGCCACTGGTTGCACTAGGGCATATGGGTGGATTCTTCGGTCTCGGCAACGACTTAACAGGGTCAACCAATGTTGGCTCCTATCTATCGGCATCAACTCCCACTTGACATTTTTACAGGATTTGGTCCACAATGCATGAATATTGAAGGAACATACTTCAGGATCCAACCCAAAACTAGTAGTCAACCAGTGCTTCAACTGTCTAATGTCTGGTCTGTCCGGGTCTGAAAGTGTCATGACGCCATTTTTAAACTCGCTAAGATCAACCCCCAACTCATTATATCGAACATTACCAGGGCCGTAGTAAACAGTCAAATTTACTTATACAGACATTTTCACCTGGCAGACACTGCCACCTTCTAATTAATCACAACGAACAAAATTATTACCGGCTACACTAACTATTAGCTAAAATGCCAACACAAACCAATTAACACTAAAAATGTGACACGTGATTATACCTTCGACGCATGTGGCCACCTCATGGAGGACTTGCACCAACGGACAACACCAACGCCGCCCCCTCGGTGGCACGAAGTTGCACCTCCTCCTCACCAGCCAAACCGCCTCCTCCTCCTTCTCAGCCCACCATGGCTTCTCCTCCTCCTCACCCCACCATGACCCCACCTCACTTGTACGCACAAATAGCTATCCCATTGGGAAAAAATGACCGTGGGCCAGTGGAGATGGCTACGATCTACTGTTTCTGTGGTTTGGATTCGAAAATAGGTGGAGAAACGAAGAGATCAGCGAGGGGGGCAATGTACAGAGAGGAACGAGAGAGAGAGAGAGAGCAAGAACAGCGAGAGGAAAAAGAAGAACATGCTCGGGCCTTATCCAAAGCTCTTAGGCCGCTGGTTAGCCGAAGAGGTCTTCGGTCGCGGGCTGGCCGAAGAGGCCCGTCTTCGGCCTAGTTCACGCGCTCTTCGGCCACACTTAACCGAAGAGGCCTCTTTGGGCTTCGGTCGGCCGAAAAGGCCCACTTCGGCCAACGGTTGACTGACGGGGTTCTAGTTTTGCAAATAATGTGTTAGCACTACTAGTTTCCGAAATTGCTATAAAAACGTGCTACTTTTGAAAAAAAATCTAGGTCTTGTTACCATCACACACTTCTCTAAAACATGAGCATTTAGAGAAACTCCAACGGGTTGACCCAATTCGTTCATGCGTGTCTGTTTAGGTCAAAACAAACAAAAGTGTTGGCCCAATGCGCAGACCCAAACCCAAAACGCGTCCTTTTGTTGTCCGCGCTGACACATTTCAGGCCCCAATTTGCGTCTGGCTTGCGTATGCCCGGGCATGAAACAGACACATTGCGCATCCCCTCGGTGTCCGCCGCGGGCCCACATGTCGGCCGGTCAACCACCACATGTGGTCATATTAATTGTGGCCGCCTAAAGTGGGTCCGCACGTAAGTGAGTGGAAGCTACAGGAGGTTGTCCTTTTCTAATCCACGCTTGCAGGGGGAGGGTGGCGTCATCCACTTCCATCCCCTGTCCACATATGGCCATGCCTGCTCCCTCGCCGGTGAGCAGAAACCCTAGCAATCCAGCCAGCCAAGGGCTTCTTCAGCGGGAAGGGGAAGAGGAAATTCAGCGCTGGCGCAAGCTCTTTCCGGGCGCCTCCTCCTTCTCCTTCGTCACCGGTTAGACGCGGCTAGACACCGCGGGAGTAGGAGCAGCTGGACATACCAGTCTGCCAAGCGCGGTGGCACTAGCAGTACCACCGTCCCTCGAGTATCCAGATGTCAACCTACCGCACGGCTGGCATCTAGAGCTGTAACGGATCCCCATTTCGGCAGTGCCACGCTCGGCGAGGGCGCACGCCAAGGAGGTTCGCCTGCGCCATGGGCTCCTTACGTCGGAGCAGGGCGTGATGCATGCCTACGCGCTAGATGATACGTCTCCAACGTATCTATAATTTTTGATTGCTCCATGCTATATTATCTACTGTTTTGGACACTATTGGGCTTTATTATCCACTTTTATATTATTTTTGGGACTAACCTATTAACCGGAGGCCCAGCCTAGAATTGTTGTTTTTTGCCTATTTTAGGGTTTCGAATAAAAGGAATATTAAACGGAGTCCAAACGGAATGAAACCTTCGGGAACGTGATTTTCTCACCGAACATGATCCGTGAGACTTGGACCCTACATCAAGCAACCAACAGGGAAGCCACGAGGTAGGGGGCGCGCCAACCCCCCCCCCCCCCAGGCGCGCCCTCCACCCTCGTGGGCCCCCTGTTGCTCCATCGACGTACTCTTTCCTCCTTTATATAACTACGTACCCCCAAACGATCAGATACAGAGCCAAAAACCTAATTCCACCGCCGCAACCTTCTGTATCCACGAGATCCCATCTTGGGGCCTGTTCCGGAGCTCCGCCAGAGGGGGCATCCATCACGGAGGGCTTCTACATCAACACCATAGCCTCTCCGATGAAGTGTGAGTAGTTTACCTCAGACCTTTGGGTCCATAGTTATTAGCTAGATGGCTTCTTCTCTCTTTTTGGATCTCAATACAATGTTCTCCCCCTCTCTTGTGGAGATCTATTTGATTTAATCTTCTTTTTACGGTGTGTTTGTTGAGACCGATGAATTGTGGGTTTATGATCGAGATTATCTATGAACAATATTTGAATCTTCTCTGAATTCTTTTATGTATGATTGGTTATCTTTGCAAGTCTCTTCGAATTATCAGCTTGGTTTGGCCTACTACATTGATCTTTCTTGCAATGGGAGAAGTGCTTAGCTTTGGGTTCAATCTTGCGGTGTCCTTTCCCAGTGACAGTAGGGGCAGCAAGGCACGTATTATATTGTTGCCATCGAGGATAACAAGATGGGGGTTTTATCATATTGCATGAATTTATCCCTCTACATCATGTCATCTTGCTTAAGGCGTTACTCTGTTTTCATGAACTTAATACTCTAAATGCATGATGGATAGAGGTCGATGAGTGGAGTAATAGTAGTAGGTGCAGGCAGGAGTCGGTCTACTTGTCTCGGACGTGATGCCTATACACATGATCATACCTAGATATTCTCATAACTATGTTCAATTCTGTCAATTGCTCAACAGTAATTCGTTCACCCACCGTAAAATACTTATGCTCTTGAGAGAAGCCACTAGTGAAACCTATGGCCCCCGGGTCTATCTTCATCATATTAAATCTTCCAATACTTAGTTATTTCCTTTGCTTTTTTACTTTGCTTTTATTTTACTTTGCATCTTTATCATAAAAATACCAAAAATATTATCATATCATATCTATCAGATCTCACTCTCGTAAGTGACCGTGAAGGGATTGACAATCCCTTATCGCGTTGGTTGTGAGGAGATATTTGTTTTGTGCAGGTACGAGGGACTCGCACATAGCCTCCTACCGGATTGATACCTTGGTTCTCAAAAACTGAGAGAAATACTTACGCTACTTTGCTGCATCATCCTTTCCTCTTCAAGGAAATCCAACACAGTGCTCAAGAGGTAGCAAGAAGATTCTGGCACCATTGCCGGGGAGTCTAAGCAAAAGTCAACATACCAATTACCCATCACAACCCTTATCTCCCGCATTACATTATTTACCATTTGCCTCTCGTTTTCCTCTCCCCCACTTCACCCTTGCCGTTTTATTCGCCCTCTCTCTGTCTATCCTCCCTCTCTTTCTCTATTTGCCTCTTTTTGCCCGCTTGCTTTTTGTTTTCTTGTGTGTTGGATTGCTTGCTTGTCACGATGGCTCAAGATAACACTAAACTGTGTGACTTTACCAATACCAACAACAATGATTTTATTAGCACTCCGATTGCTCCTCTTACCGATGCTGAATCTTGTGAAATTAATGCCGCTTTGCTGAATCTTGTCATGAAAGATCCGTTTTCCGGCCTTCCTAGTGAAGATGCCGCTACCCATCTAAATAGCTTCGTTGATTTGTGTGATATGCAAAAGAATAAAGATGTGGACAATGATTTTTTTAAGTTGAAGCTATTTCCTTTTTCGCTTAGAGATCGTGCTAAATCTTGGTTTTCGTCTTTGCCTAAAAATAGTATTGATTCTTGGAACAAGTGCAAAGATGCTTTTATCTCTAAGTATTTTCCTCCCGCTAAGATCATCTCCCTTAGAAACGATATTATGAATTCTAAGCAACTTGATCATGAACATGTTGCACAAGCTTGGGAGAGGATGAAATTAATGATACGTAATTTCCCTACTCATGGTTTGAATTTGTGGATGGTTATACAAATTTTTTATGCCAGATTGAATTTTGCTTCTAGAAATCTTTTAGATTCGGCCACGGGAGGCACTTTTATGGAAATCACTTTAGGAGAAGCTACCAAACTCCCAGATAATATTATGGTTAATTATTCTCAATGGCACACCGAAAGATCTACTAGTAAAAAGGTGCATGCAATTGAAGAGATTAATGTTTTGAGTGGAAAGATGGATGAACTTATGAAATTGTTTGCTAATAAGAGTGCTCCTACTGATCCTAATGATATGACTTTGTCTACTTTTATTGAGAATAATAATGAATCTATGGATGTGAATTTTGTTGGTAGGAATAATTTTGGAAATAACGCGTATAGAGGTAATTTTAATCCTAGGCCGTTTCCTAGTAATTCCTCTAATAATTATGGTAATTCCTACAACAATTCTTATGGAAATTATAATAAGATGCCCTCTGATTTTGAATCTAGTATTAAAGAATTTATTAGTTTGCAAAAGAGTTTCAATGGTTTGATTGAAGAAAAATTGCTTAAGATTGATGAGTTGGCGAGGAATGTTGATAGAATTTCTCTTGATGTTGATTCTTTAAAGCTTAGATATATTCCTCCTAAGCATGATATCAATGAGTCTCTCAAATCCATGAGAATTTCCATTGATGAGTGCAAAGAAAGAACCGCTAGGATGAGTGCTAGGAAAGATTGCTTTATAAGAGCGTGTTCTTCTAGTTCCTATGAAAATAAAGATGAAGATCTAAAAGTTATTGATGTGTCCCCTATTAAATCTTTGTTTTGCAATATGAATCTTGATAATGATGGGACTGAATATGATCAACCTTTACCTAGAAGTCGTTCCAAAAATTCGGAGTTTTTAGATCTTGATGCTAAATTTGATGAAAGTGGGATTGAAGAAATTAAAACCCTAGATGCTGCTAAACCCACTATTTTGGATTTCAAGGAATTTAATTATGAAAATTTCTATTTGATTGATTGTATTTCCTTGTTGCAATCCGTGCTAAATTCTCCTCATGCTTATAGTCAAAATCAAGTGTTTACTAAACATATCGTTGATGCCTTGATGCAATCTTATGAAGAAAAACTTGAGTTGGAAGTTTCTATCCCTAGAAAACTTTATGATGAATGGGAACCAACTATTAAAATTAAGATTAAAGATCATGAGTTCTATGCTTTATGTGATTTGGGTGCTAGTGTTTCCATGATTCCAAAGACTTTGTGTGATTTGTTAGGTTTTCGTGATTTTGATGATTGCTCTTTAAACTTGCACCTTGCAGATTCCACTATTAAGAAACCAATGGGAAGAATAAATGATGTTCTTATTATCGCAAATAGGAATTATGTGCCCGCAAAATTTATTGTTCTTGACATAGATTGCAATCCTTCATGTCCTATTATTCTTGGTAGACCTTTCCTTAGAACGATTGGTGCAATTATTGATATGAAGGAAGGAAATATTAGATTCCAATTTCCGTTAAGGAAAGGCATGGAACACTTTCCTAGAAAGAAAATTAAATTACCTTATGAATCTATTATGAGAGCCACTTATGGATTGCCGACCAAAGATGGCAATACCTAGATCTATCCTTGCTTTTTATGCCTAGCTAGGGGCGTTAAATGATAGCGCTTGTTGGGAGGCAACCCAATTTTATTTTTATTCCTTTCGGTTTGCTCCTGTTTAGTAATAAATAATTTACCTAGCCTCTATTTTGGTTGTGTTTTTTGTGTTTAATTAGTGTTTGTGCCAAGTAGAACCGTTGGGAAGACTTGGGAAAAGTCTTGTTATCTTGCCGTAAAAAACAGAAACTTTAGCGCTCATGAGAACTACTGCCATTTTTATTTGGAAATTTCTATTTAGTTAATTATTTTTGAATATGATTAATAGATAAATTCCTCACGTCCAGCAATTTATTTTATAATTTTTCGGGTTCGACATCTTGCGCTAGCTACAGATTACTGCAGACTGTTCTGTTTTTGAAAGATTCCGTTTTTCATGTGTTGTTTGCTTATTTTGATGAATCTATGGCTAGTAAAATAGTTTATAAACCATAGAGAAGTTGTAATACAGTAGGTTTAACACCAATATAAATAAAGAATTAGTTCATTACAGTACCTTGAAGTGGTCGTTTGTTTTCTTTCGCTAACGGAGCTCACGAGATTTTCTACTTTAAGTTTTGTGTTGTGAAGTTTTCAAGTTTTGGGTAAAGATTTGATGGATTATGGAACAATGAGTGGAAAGAGCCTAAGCTTGGGGATGCCCATGCCACCCCAAAGATAATCTAAGGACACCTAAAAGCCAAAGCTTGGGGATGCCCCGGAAGGCATCCCCTCTTTCGTCTACTTCTATCGGTAACTTTACTTGGAGCTATATTTTTATTCACCACATGATATGTGTTTTGCTTGGAGCGTCTTATATGATTTGAGTTTTTGCTTTGTAGTTTAGCACAATCATCCTTGATGTACAAACCTTTTGAGAGATCCATACATGATTTGGAATTTGTTAGAATACTCTATGTGCTTCGCTTATATCATTTGAGTTATATAGTTTTGCTCTAGTACTTCACTTATATTTTTTAGAGCATGGTGGTGGAATTGTTTTATAGAAACTATTGATCTCTCATGCTTCACTTAGATTATTTTGATAGTCTTAAATAGCATGGTAATTTTCTTAAATAATCCTAATATGCTTGGTATTCAAGAATAGTAAAAACTTTCTTATGAGTGTGTTGAATGCTATGAGAAGTTTGATACTTGATAATTGTTTTGAGATATGAACATGGTGATATTAAAGTTGTGCTAGTTGAGTAGTTGTGAATTTGAGAAATACTTGTGTTAAAGTTTGTGATTCCCGTAGCATGCACGTATGGTGAACCGTTATGTGATGAAGTCGAAGCATGATTTATTTTTTGATTGTCTTCCTTATGAGTGACAGTTGGGGACGGGTGATGATCTTTTCCTACCAATCTATCCCCCTAGGAGCATGCACGTAATACTTTGCTTTGATAACTTGTAGATTTTTGCAATAAGTATATGAGTTCTTTATGACTAATGTTGAGTCCATGGATTATATGCACTTTTCTTCCTTTCACCATTTCTAGCCTCTCTAATACTGCGCACCTTTCGCCGGTATCATACACCCACCATATACCTTCTTCAAAACAGCCACCATACCTACCTATTATGGCATTTCCATAGCCATTCCGAGATATATTGCCATGCAACTTTCCACTGTTCCGTCTATTATGACACGCTCCATCATTGTCATATTGCTTAGCATGATCATGTAGTTGACATCGTATTTGTGGCAAAGCCACCATTCATAATTCTTTCATACATGTCACTCTTGATTCATTGCATATCCCAGCACACCGCCGGAGGCATTCATATAGAGTCATATTTTGTTCTAAGTATCAAGTTGTAATTTTTGAGTTGTAAGAAAATAAAAGTGTGATGATCATCATTATTAGAGCATTGTCCCAGTGAGGAAAGAATGATGGAGACTATAATTCCCCCACAAGTTGGGATGAGACTCCGGATGAAAAAAAAAGGGAAAAGAGGCCATAAAAAGAGAAAAGGTCGAAATAAAAATAAAAAATGAGAGAAAAAGAGAGAAGGGACAATGTTACTATCCTTTACCACACTTGTGCTTCAAAGTAGCACCATGATATTCATGATAGAGAGTCTCTCATTTCGTCACTTTCATATACTAGTGGGAATTTTTCATTATAGAACTTGGCTTGTATATTCCAATGATGGGCTTCCTCAAATTGCCCTAGGTCTTTGTTGGGGAACGAAGCAGAAATTCAAAATTTTCCTACATGTCACCAAGATCTATCTATGGAGAAACCAGCAACGAGGGGAAGGAGAGTGCATCTACATACCCTTGTAGATCGCTATGCGGAAGCATTCAAGAGAATGGGGTTGAAGGAGTCGTACTCGTCGTGATCCAAATCACCGGAGATCCTAGTGCCGAACGGACGGCACCTCCGCGTTCAACACACGTACAGCCCGGTGACGTCTCCCATGCCTTTATCCAGCAAGGAGAGAGGGAGAGGTTGAGGAAGACTCTATCCAGCAGCAGCACAATGGTGTGGTGGTGGTGGAGGAGTGTGGTACTCCAGCAGGGCTTCGTCAAGCACCGCAAGAGACGAGGAGGAGAGAGGTAGGGCTGCGCCAGGGAGAGATCAAATCGTGTTGTGTTGGGCAGCCCCAAACCTCAACTATTTATAGGAGGAGGGGAGGAGCGTGCGCCCCCTCTAGGGTTCCCACCCCTAGAGGGGCGGCAGCCCTAGATGGGTTTGAGGGGGCGGCAATGAGGGGAAGAAGGGGAGGCGCGCCCTAGGGTGGGCCTTAGGCCCATCTGCGCCTAGGGTTTCCCCCTTCTCCTCCTAGCTGCGCCGTGGGCCTTGTGGGAGGCGCACCAGCCCACTCAGGGGCTGGTCCCTTCCCACTCTTGGCCCATGCAAGCCTCCAGGGCTTGTGGCCCCACTTGGTGGACCCCCGGGACCCTCCCGATGGTCCCGGTACGTTACCGATAAAACCCGAAACTTTTTCGGTGACCAAAACAGGACTTCCCATATATAAATCTTTACCTCCGGACCATTCTGGAACTCCTCGTGACATCCGGGATCTCATCCGGGACTCCGAAAAACATTCGTAACCACATACAAACTTCCTATATAACCCTAGCGTCATCGAACCTTAAGTGTGTAGACCCTACGGGTTCGGGAACCATGCAGACATGACCGAGACGTTCTCCGGTCAATAACCAACAGCGGGATCTAGATACCCATGTTGGTTCCCAAATGTTCCATGATGATCTCATCGGATGAACCACGATGTCGAGGATTCGATCAATCCCGTATACAATTCCCTTTGTCTAGCGGTATTGTACTTGCCCGAGATTCGATCGTCGGTATCCCGATACCTTGTTCAATCTCGTTACCGGCAAGTCTCTTTTACTCGTTCCGTAACACATCATCCCGTGATCAAATCCTTGGTCACATTGTGCACATTATGGTGATGTCCTACCGAGTGGGCCTAGAGATACCTCTCCGTTTACACGAAGTGACAAATCCCAGTCTCGATTCGTGCCAACCCAACAGACACTTTCGGAGATACCTGTAGTGTACCTTTATAGCCACCCAGTTACGTTGTGACGTTTGGCACACCCAAAGTATTCCTACGGTATCCGGGAGTTGACAATCTCATGGTCTAAGGAAATGATACTTGACATTTAGAAAAGCTTTAGCATACGAACTACACGATCTTTGTGCTAGGCTTAGGATTGGGTCTTGTCCATCACATCATTCTCTTAATGATGTGATCCCGTTATCAACGACATCCAATGTCCATGGTCAGGAAACTGTAACCATCTATTGATCAACTTGCTAGTCAACTAGAGGCTTACTAGGGACATGGTGTTGTCTATGTATCCACACATGTATCTGAGTTTCCTATCAATACAATTCTAGCATGGATAATAAACGATTATCATGAACAAGGAAATATAATAATAACTAATTTATTATTGCCTCTAGGGCATATTTCCACAAGTCTCCCACTTGCACTAGAGTCAATAATCTAGTTCACATCGTCATGTGATTAACACTCACAGGTCACATCGCCATGTGACCAACATCCAAAGAGTTTACTAGTATCACTCAACTAGTTCACATCATCATGTGATTAAGACTCAATGAGTTCTGGGTTTGATCATGTTTTGCTTGTGAGAGAAGTTTTAGTCAACGGGTCTGCAACATTCATATCCGTATGTACTTCGCAAATCTCTAGGTCATATTATAAATACTGCTTCCACGCTCCACTTGGAGCTATTCCAAATGGTTGCTCCACTATACGTATCCGGTTTGCTACTCAGAGTCATTCGGATAGGTGTTAAAGCTTGCATCGATGTAACCCTTTACGCCGAACTCTTTATCACCTCCATAATTGAGAAACATGTCCTTATTACTCCAAGGACAATTTTGACCGCTGTCTAGTGATCCACTCCTGGATCACCTTTGTACCCTCTTGCCAGACATGTGGCAAGGCACACATCAGGTGCGGTACTCAGCATGGCATACTGTATAGAGCCTATGACAAAAGCATAGGGGACGACATTCGTCCTTTCTCTTTCTTCTGCCGTGGTCGAGCTTTAAGTCTTAACTTCATACCTTACAACTCAGGCAAGTACTCCTTCTTTGACTGATCCATCTAGAACACCTTCAAGATCATGTCAAGGTATGTGCTCATTTGAAAGTACCATTAAGCGTTTTGATCTATCCTTATAGATCTTGATGCTCAATGTTCAAGTAGCTTAATCCAGGCTTTCCATTGAAAAACACTTTCCAAATAACTCTGCATGCTTTCTAGAAATTCTACATCATTTCCGATCAACAACATGTTAACAACACATACTCATCGGAAATTCTATAGTGCTCCCACTCACTTCTTTGGAAATACAAGTTTCTCATAAACTTTGTATACACCCATAATCTTTGATCATCTCATCAAAGCATACATTTCAACTCCGAGATGCTTACTCCAGTCCTTAGAAGGATTGCTGGAGCTTTGCATACTTATTAGCATCTTTCAGGATTGACAAAACCTTCCGGTTGTATCACATACAACCTTTCCTCAAGAAAATCGTCGAGGAAGCAATGTTTTGACATCCTATCTGCAAGATTTCATAAATAATGCAGTAATCGCTAATATAATTCCAACAGACTCTTAGCATCGCTATGAGTGAGAAAGTCTCATCATAGTCAACTCCTTGAACTTGTCGGAAAAAAAACTTAACGACAAATCGAGCTTTCTTAATGGTGATACTTACCATGATTGTCTGTCTTCCTTTTAAAATCCATCTGTACTCAACAGCCTTACGACCATCGAGCCGTTCTGCCAAAGTCTACACTTTGTTTTCATACATGGATCCTCTCTCGGATTTTATGGCCTCGAGCCATTTATCGGAATCCGGGCCCACCATCGCTTCTCCACAGCTCGTAGGTTCATTGTTATCTAGCAACATGACTTCCAAGACAGGATTACGTACCACTCTGAAGTAGTACACATCCTTGTCATCCCACGAGGTTTGTTGGTGACTTGATCTGAAGTTTCATGATCACTATCATAAGCTTCCACTTCAATTGGTGTAGGTGCCACAGGAACAACTTCCTGTGCCCTGCCACACACTAGTTGAAGAGACGGTTCAATAACCTCATCAAGTCTCCACCATCCTCCCACTCAATTCTTTCGAGAGAAACTTTTCCTCGAGAAAGGACCCGATTCTAGAAACAATCCCTTATTGCCTTCGGATCTGAGACAGGAGGTATACCCAACTGTTTTGGGTGTCCTACGAAGATGCATTTATCCGCTTTGGGTTCGAGTTTATCAGCCTGAAACTTTTTTCACATAAGCGTCGCAGCCCCAAACTTTTAAGAAATGACAGCTTAGGTTTCTCTAAACCATAGTTCATACGGTGTCATCTCATCGGAATTACGTGGTGCCCTATTTAAAGTGAATGCGGTTGTCTCTAATGCCTAACCCATAAACTATCGTGGTAATTCGATATGAGACATCATGGTATGCATCATATCCAATAGGGTGCAGTTATGATGTTCGGACACACCATCACACTATGGTGTTCCAGGCTGTATTAGTTGTGAAACAATTTCCACAATGTCTTAATTCTGTGCCAAACTCGTAATTCAGATATTCATCTCTATGATCATATCATAGATATTTTATCCTCTTGTCACAACGATCTTTCAACTTCACCCTGAAATTACTTGAACCTTTCAATAATTCAGACTCGTGATTCATCAAGTAAATATACTCAACATCTACTCAAATCATCTGTGAAGTAAGAACATAACGATATCCACTACATGCCTCAGCACTCATTGGACTGCACACATCAAAATGTATTACTTCCAACAAGTTGCTTTCTAGTTCCATTTTACTGAAAAATGAGGCTTTCAGTCATCTTGCCCATGTGGTATGATTTGCATGTCTCAAGTGATTCAAAATCAAGTGAGTCCAAACGGTCCATTTGCATGGAGTTTCTTCATGCATATACACCAATAGACATGGTTCGCATGTCTCAAACTTTTCAAAAACGAGTGAGCCCAAGGATCCATCAACATGGAGCTTCTTCATGCGTTTTATACCGATATGACTTACGTGGCAGTGCCACAAGTAGGTGGTACTATCATTACTATCTTATATCTTTTGGCATGAACATGTGTATCACTACGATCGAGATTCAACAAACCATTCATTTTGGGTGCAAGACCATTGAAGGTATTATTCAAATAAACAGAGTAACCATTATTCTCCTTAAATGAATAACCGTATTGCGATAGACATAATCCAATCATGTCTATGCTCAACGCAAGCACCAATCTCGATGGTAGAGGGAGCGTACGATATTTGATCAACCTTGGAAATACTTCCAACACATATCGTCATCTCACCTTTCAGCTAGTCTCCGTTTATTCCGTAGCCTTTTGTTTCGAGTTACTAACACTTAGCAACCGAACCGGTATCTAATACCCTGGTGCTACTAGGAGTACTAGTAAAGTACACATCAACACAATGTATATCCAATATACTTCTATCGACCTTGCCAGCCTTCTTATCTACCAAGTATCTAGGGTAATTCTGCTCCAGTGGCTGTTCCCCTTATTACAGAAGCACTTAGTCTCGGGTTTGGGTTCAACCTTGGGTTTCTTCACTAGAGTAGCAACTGATTTGCCGTTTCATGAAGTATGCCCTTTTGCCCTTGCCCTTCTTGAAACTAGTGGTTTCACCAACCATCAACAATTGATGATCCTTCTTGATTTGTACTTTTGTGGTGTCAAACATCGCGAATATCTCAAGGATCATCATATATGTCCCCGATACATTATAGTTCATCACGAAGCTCTAGCAGCTTGGTGGTAATGACTTCGGAGAAACATCACTATCTCATCTGGAAGATCAACTCCCACTCGATTCAAATGATTGTTGTACTCAGACAATCTGAGCACAAGCTCAACAATTGAGCTTTTCTCCTTAGTTTGCAGGCTAAGAAAGTCGTCGGAGGTCTCATACCTCTTGACGTGGGCACGAGCCTGAAATCCCATTTTCAGCCCTCGAAACATCTCATATGTTTCGCGACGTTTCAAAACGTCTTTGGTGCCTCAACTCTAAACCGTTTAACTGAACTATCACGTAGTTATCAAAATGTATATGTTAGATGTTCGCAACATCCACAGACGACGTTCGAGGTTCAGCACACTGAGCGGTGCATTAAGGACATAAGCCTTCTATGAAGCAATGAGGACAATCCTTAGTTTACGGACCTAGTCCGCATAATTGCTACTATCAACTTTCAACTAAATTTTCTCTAGGAACATATCTAAACAGTAGAACTGAAGCGCGAGCTACGACATAATTTGCGAAGACCTTTTTGACTATGTTCAGGATAATTAACTTCATCTTATGAACTCCCACTCAGATAGACATCCCTCTAGTCATCTAAGTGATTACATGATCCGAGTCAACTAGGCCGTGTCCGATCATCACGTGAGACGGACTAGTCAACATCGGTGAACATCTTCATGTTGATCATATCTTCTATACGACTCATGTTCGACCTTTCGGTCTTCTGTGTTCCGAGGCCATGTCTGTACATGCTAGGCTCGTCAAGTGGGGAGGAGTTCTCGTCTTGATCACCAAGTCTTGTGGAATCTTCCATGTATGCGGCAGCTATCTGAACTGTCCCATGAGTATACGGCCATGGGGGTCCTCGACCCAATCTAACAGATCGGGAGACGACGTGGTGAGTGCCCCTAGTCCAGGACACCGTCAGTAGCCCCCTGAACCGGTCTTCAAGTTAGGGACGCTCCTCGATTCTTCCGAACTGTTCTTCATCTTCGGTTGTCGGTCTTGAAAACTGCTTCAACAAATCTTCTCTTCTTCGATCTTGAGGATCACCGAAATGCATTCAACGAGTTTACACGTCGGGTATCTGAGGAGCCCCTTTAAGTTTCCGGCCTTTATCAATGCCTTGTTATATTTATGCCACACCTCGGGTTTGAAGTTGTTCCCGGGAGGCAGTGTCCTCTTGCGTCCGAGCTCTAACGCCGAACTATATTCGAGGTATCTTTCGCAGCCGAGCACCAATGCCGGACCGCTTCCGAGCTCCAACGCCAGAATGTATCCGAGCTCCAACGTCGGACTATGTCCAAGCTCCAACGCCGGACTGTATCCGAGCTCCAACGCCGGACTATGTCCAAGCTCCAACGCCGGACTGTATCCGAGCTCCAACGCCGGACTATATCCGAGGTGTCATAAATCACCTTGGTTCAAAAAAGTTGAAGGAGTTTAGCTGAACTTATTGCCGGAAATGCCCTCTATGGAGCCAACCACTAGCGCCCGAGCTTTATGCCGGACTGCTTCCGAGGTGGTGCACCACCCCGACTGTGGGCCAATTTTTTTGTTAATATTTTTTATTGGTGCAATTTATTCTCTGCTGAGATATATAGCCAATAGCCCTCAAGGTGTGTATCGGTCTAAAACCCGAGATGCACTTGAAGGATGACCTAAAACCGCTAATCCCAGTAGCCGCTGAGACTCAGGTTGATTTGCAAAATCGGTCTGAGGACCAACTCCTAGCTCGGCATGATACTTCGGGACAAAAAGCGGTGTGCAGAGTCCTCGAGACTCAGGTTGGGTGCGGCCGACCAACCTGAGGATCATAATCTCCTCGAAAACTATATTGCACTTAAATTTTCTGCAATGGATTGCCAATGCAGTAGCCCCCGAGACACTGGTCGGGTGGCAACACCAGATCAGGGGATCGTTGTGCCCCTTTAATATTTGTAAATAATAAGTCCGATGCCAAGTAGCCCCCGAGCCTTAATGCGGGCACGGGTGGCCGAATTAGGGATCAGTATCCATAGTAAAATCATAAATTATGTGTAATGACTCTATGTATCCAAGTACTTTATGTCATTAATGCTCGGATCCGCATTGTACAAAACTTTGTTGACCGACCATCGGCTTCCACCTCCTCGGCTAGTAGCCGAGGAGTGTTTGTCCTACTTTATAAAGCCTTTATGAGGGCAAAGATTTACGACAAACAAGGCAATCTGGTCATACGGTTTTATAAACAAAGGTACACAGAGATATATGTTATATTACTGTTTAACATAAGAAATGTCTTCCAAAGAAAATAGTCCCGCTATCGGTTCCTTTCTTTGGGTTGTCATGCTAAGCATGATCATGAAACCTCAGCTCCAACGTAAAAGCAAAATATCGAGGATTTAGTTTGGGAGGCCTGTTAATAGCCCCCGGTAGTGTTTGGCGACAGTTGAGGTCAAGTCGTAAACACTTCGGCCAATGTTATGAATGGCCCGTCATTTAACACAGTCATCAGATCGCTGACCAGTTTACGCTTATTGTGACAGTCAGTTTTCGCCTTTCTACACTGAGGTGCTTAACCATGTGAGCTGGAAGCACAATCGCAGTGGTTCTCCCTTTGCACGCCTAGCCGAACAAAGCGAACGTAGGAAGCAAGTGCAGGAGCCGGGCAGCCTAACTATTGACCGAAGACGCAATTCGAAACCGATGCATATATAGCAATATCCGAGAATGTTTTTGCCGAATCTCTAAAGGTGTCCGGTGTTGCACTGCGTGACTTGTGCTGAAAACACACAAACAGTTTAAAGGTGCCATAAGCTTGGAAAACCAAAAACGTCAGTAAAAATGTGACGTCCGAACAAGATCAAGTGTTCGGTGCCAATCCGAAAATTGGACTTAGAAAAAAAAGAGTGCTTCTGTCGTGCTTTAATATGACACATCCTATCTCAAGACTTCAAGCGGGTCAGCCTACAGATTCAACCTCCTATCCCGAAGGCGGAGTACTTCTCATTAGGCCAGTTTAGCAAACTAAACTCTAGCGGCTTTGAGAGAGAAATTAGGCTCCCCGGCTAGTGACCACACACTCATGTCGAAAAAAGGAGTGATGAATAATAATAGTAATAAAAACTTTGCAACAACTGCGAAGAAGAACACTTATTATAAAACGATTCATATAAATTTAAGAGCCCCCAAGTGAGTTGGGTAAAAGAATTTTATGTATAATGATTGTATGTACCGAAGTACTAATATCATATCTTTGTTCACCCGAGCTTTAAACGCGTCTTAACCGACCGTCGGCTTCTCCCTCTTCGGTCAAAGACCGAAAAGTGTTATGTACTCCACCTGTCGAGAACATCAACAGTGTTTCCGATAAGCAGGCAACCGGGTCATAAGGCTGTAACAGACAAAGCGCGCTCAGGGAACCTATGCTATGTTACAGACGAAGTGTAAGAAGCATCTTCGAAGAAAATAGTACCCCCACCGATACCTTTCTTCGGTGCTCATTATTACTATGAGACTTGTGCAATAGATTTTTTGTACTCATGAGTTCCGTTGTGTGCCGACCATGATTGAAAACAATAAGAGCGCTAGCTTTCAGCTTCACCCAGTCTGAGGTCAGAGCTCGGATGACCCGGTCGTGACAATCGCAGAGGTGCTCCCTTTACTCCCTAGCCGAACAATCGGGAACGTAGGGGTAAGCACAGGAGCCAGGCAACCCAGCTTGCAAATCGCTTATGTCAATATGGTGCATATTGTGGCGTAATACACGAACAAGGAACGAAGCCGTATAAGTATAATCATATGCAAGAGGAAAAGCTCCGTCAAGGGAGCCCCCAATTAAACGGGGTATTTGAATTTGCATGTCACAAACAAAGTTTTGACAAGGAGATTTTTTACAAGCAACTTTTTTTCAGAAAAGTATAATGCTTGGGCGAACCGAACACAAGTTAAAAAATTAAAACTTTGAGCATGAAAGCGACTTAGCTGGTTAATGTGTTCGGCATTGATGACGCGGTCCGAGCTTGATGCGGGACAAGGTTCCATCCCCCAAGCCGGTCCCGAGGTGGCGGAGCGGAGAGCTCGACACGCCGAAGTGGTGACATAGCACGGTCAATGCAGGCCGGCAGAGTGATGCCGAAGTCCCCGGCATGGGGTAATGAAGTGTTGACGAAGCCCTCCGTCTAGCCGAGGTGGCGTGGTATGTCAGTATGCCGAGTTGACGATACTGCCCAACCCGGATCATTTTCTTGTGCACAAAAAATAGTGCAAACCGGAGATAATAATAATAATGATAATAAAAAATGTTGCATAATAAATAATTTAGGCAAAGTGAGTAATAAAAGAAATATGGCCTGGCGCCGAAGTCGATGTCGATGCAGGGCGTCGGCGTGATGCGGTAAGGCGTGGCAAAGCCTGAATTCACAGGTCGGTCCGAGTTCCGGATGCGGCGTTCGCCGGACTATGTACGGAAACTGACCGAACCACCATGCGATCGTCGTTAATGCGGCCACCATTTGATAGACATGCGTACATATGATGGACAAACCAGAGTAATAATTCCTTGGGAAAAATGAACCCAAACAAGCAAAAAATACTAGGATTAATAGCACCTGGTTTATTTGTTGTAGCAATCCGAAGAAAGGTGATTCCTAAAATTGGGAATCGATCCGCACACCCATTGCTTGATGGGCAATAAAGCGACGGCACGACGATGCTGGCAAAGGTTGGCTCGCCGAGGCAAAGCCCTCGGTCCAGCTAACGTGACGGAGCTGGTCGGCTAGTGACGCCGAAGTCTCCGGAGTATAGGTTGATGAAGAGATGGCGAAGCCCCCGGTCCAGCCGAGATGCCGAAGCCTCGATGTCAGCCGATGAGTCGAAGTAGGTCGGCATGATGGACACCATCTTGAAGAAGCAATAGTGGGGCCCTGCCGATGCAGGTCGTGACGTGGTCGATGCCGGCTTGATGAAGTGACCGTGCGGCGATGCCGGTATGCCCGCTTCGTGTAATCCATGGGGCGGCGATGTTGGTGATGATTTATCCTTCGCTATGCCGGACTCTTGTTCGGTTTGCCGAGATGATGATCCGAAGAAGTTGAGCTCAGCTCAATAAAGTGACGACGTGTCTAGCGCAGGTCGGCAGCCTTGGAGCAATATCGCCGGACTGGTTTGACACCAGCATGATGATGAAGGCGACTTCAGGGGAGGCTTAAAAATTTACAGGCGCGTGTTTAAAAACAACGCACAATACCCCAGAAGAGAATTCCTCTAAAAAGGTTGTCCAATGTCACGTTCATAAAGAAACATGAATTCGGATCGGATCCGTATTCGCGCAGAAAATGGATCCGAAAATTGATCCACTCATCGGAAGGTTCCCGGAGTTTGAACCGTCGGATCGAGCTGAAATTTGGAGGTGTGGTAGATATGGAAATTCCTCAGTAGATGAACGGTTGGATCTTCCAAAGGACCTCCGAGCTAGGCTCTGGAGACCACGCCCTAAACTCGTCCAGATTCCCGTCCAGATTTGACAAGGCTCCGGTATATCGTAGATTGTCGGAGATTCCTCAATCGGAACTCGACGAAATTTTGCATGGCTGTTGTAGACTCAATTCCGCACAATTCCACCAAAGGGATCGTCAAAGCGATGCTCTAAGAGGTGGTGGCAGCGGATACAAGTTTGTTGTTCGGAAAAACAGGACGGTCGCCCGAGGGCAATGTTGACGTTGAGCCCCCGAGCTCCATGGATGATTCCTCCATGATCTTGATAGAGATCGGAGTTGATGTTGATGAAGTCCCTCGTCCTAACATGACGATCGAAGATGGAGCACGGTTCTCGGTCGAGCCAAGGTGACCAGTCGAGCCGGCAAAAGATGTCGGCATCGCAGTTAACCTACAGACGAGTTATCGATCTTTTTGCTGATCACACAGCGGAACTCTCAATGAAAGCATCAATGTCGATGTTAAAACCGGCGGATCTCGGGTAGGGGGTCTCGAACTATGCATCTAGGATCGATGGTAACAGGAGGCAGGGGACACGATGTTTTACCCAGGTTCGGGCCCTCTTGATGGAGGTAATACCCTACGTCCTGCTTGATTGATATTGATGATATGAGTATTACAAGAGTTGATCTACCACGAGATCGTAGAGGCTAAACCGTAGAAACTAGCCTATGGTATGATTGTATATATATCTATCGACTAGCCTGGCCTCGGTTTATATAATGCACCAGAGGCCTAGGATAACAAGAGTCGTAGCTGAATACGCCGGTGGGGAGGAGTCCTCGTCTTAATCACCACATCTTGTGGAATCTTCCATGTATGCGGCAGCTGTCCGAACTGGCCCATGAGTATACGACCATGGGGGTCCTCGGCCCAATCTAACAGATCGGGAGACGACGTGGTGAGTGCCCCCTAGTCCAGGACACCGTCACTCACCGAACATGATCCGGGAGACTTGGACCCTACGTCAAGCAACCAACTGGGAAGCCACGAGGTAGGGGGCGCGCCTACCCCGCCCCCCCCCCAGGCGCGTCCTCCACCCTCGTGGGCCCCCGGTTGCTCCACCGACGTACTCCTTCCTTGTATATATACCTACATACCCCCAAACGATCAGATACGGAGTCAAAAACCTAATTCCACCGCCGCAACCTTCTGTATCCATGAGATCCCATCTTGGGGCCTGTTCCGGAGCTCCGCCGGAGGGGCATCCATCACGGAGGGCTTCTACATCAACACCTTAGCCTCTCCGATGAAGTGTGGTTGTTTACCTCAGACCTTCAGGTCCATAGTTATTAGTTAGATGGCTTCTTCTCTCTTTTTGGATCTCAATACAAAGTTCTCCCCCTCTCTTATGGAGATCTATTTGATGTAATCTTCTTTTTGCGGTGTGTTTGTTGAGACCGATGAATTGTGGTTTATGATCAAAATTATCTATGAACAATATTTGAATCTTCTCTGAATTATTTTATGTATGATTGGTTATCTTTGCAAGTCTCTTCGAATTATCATTTTGGTTTGGCCTACTAGATTGATCTTTCTTGTAATGTCAGAAGTGCTTAGCTTTGGGTTCAATCTTGCGTTGTCCTTTCCCAATGACAGTAGGGGCAGCAAGGCACGTATTGTATTGTTGCCATCGAGGATAACAAGATGGGGTTTTTATCATATTGCATGAATTTATCCCTCTACATCATGTCATCTTGCTTAAGGCGTTACTCTGTTTTCATGAACTTAATACTCTAGATGCATGCTGGATAGCGGTCGATGAGCGAAGTAATAGTAGTAGATGCAGGCAGGAGTCGGTCTACTTGTCTCGGACGTGATGCCTATACACATGATCATACCTAGATATTCTCATAATTATGCTCAATTCTGTCAATTGCTCAACAGTAATTCATTCACCCACCGTAAAATACTTATGCTCTTGAGAGAAGCCACTAGTGAAACCTATGGCCCCCGGGTCTATCTTCATCATATTAAATCTTCCAATACTTAGTTATTTCATTTGCTTTTTTACTTTGCTTTTATTTTACTTTGCATCTTTATCATAAAAATACCAAAATATTATCTTATCATATCTATCAGATTTCACTCTCGTAAGTGACCGTGAAGGCATTGACAACCCCTTATCCCGTTGGTTGCGATGAGTTATTTGTTTTGTGCAGGTACGAGGGACTCGCGCGTAGCCTCCTACTGGATTGATACCTTGGTTCTCAAAAACTGAGGGAAATACTTATGCTACTTTGCTGCATCATCCTTTCCTCTTCAAGAAAATGCAACGCAGTGCTCAAGAGGTAGCATTAGACTCTCTCAATTGGGAGAGCTGGTTTGCACTAGAGCACGACGAAAAGCGCCGCCGCGGCGTCCATGTCGACCATGCCATGGCCCCGCCGCCCCTGACATCTTCCCAGGGGAGGAGGCGGAGGCGGCCTCCAGTGCGTAGGTTGTGCTGGAGGCCGGCATGCAGCGCGCCCTCGAGGAGAGCCAGCGTAGGGAGGACACACACTGGATTGACATGGAGGAGGCCCTCCCGCTCTCCACGGCCGGTGACTGCGTCATGCCCCCGCTGCTGCCGCCGGCGTTTCTCCCCGAGCCGAAGCCCGAGCCGCAGTCCACGGAGCGCCAACCGGAGGCCTACCGGTGAAGTGGCCAAGCCGACGAGTGGGTCAGCGCTCTGTCCTTGTGGCTCGGGGCGACGCCGAAGCAGGAAGCCGCATACCTCCAACAATGAAGGGCGCGCGCTGGCGGACGAGCGGCAGATGAAGCTGGAGCGCGGCTTGGCGCGTGAGGCGGAGGAGGAGTTCTTGGAGAGGGAGGATGGAGAACGCGCCCGTGCAGCAGCAGTGCAGCCGCCGCCCCTGCAGCCGACGTGACAGCCTGTGCCGGCACGACAAATGACGAAGAAGGCGGCACGTGGCTAAATTTCGTGTTTTGACCCTTTTCTAAAACCTATTCGAGATTTGACCCTAGTTTGAAAAAAATTCGAGATCTGACCCTTTTGCTACCGCCAGGGACCATGGCGATAGGGTATAACAGCCTACCGCCAAGGTCCCTGGCGGTAGGATTGCATGCCCTACCGCCAAAAACCTCCTAAGTATTGAACACAGTGCGTGCTCGTGCCTACTGCCAAGCACCTTGGCGGTAGGGTTGTGCAGACTGCCACCAGCCCGGTTGGCGGTAGCGATGTTTCCTACCGCCAAAGTCCCTGGCGGTAGGCTGTTAGACCCTACCGCCATGGACTCTGGCGGTAGCAATGTTTATTACCGCCAAAGTCCCTGGCGGTAGGCTGTTAGACCCTACTGCCATGGACTCTGGCGGTAGCAAAAGGGTCAGATCTCAAAAAGAATATTCAAACTAGGGACAAATCTCAAATAGGTTTCAGAAAAGGGTCAAAACACGAAAATTTGCCGCGGCACGTGCAGCGTGGGAGACCGCTTCCCCTGGGCTGGGCCGGCACCGGCGTTTATCGACCTCACCGGCCCCAGGAGGAGGAGGACAACGACGATGCCTAGGATAGCGTGCTGACGAATCAATTTTTTTTTAAATTTATTAATGCTTAAGTGGACTTTGGCTGGCAAATTGACCTGCCATTTATGTTTAATTATGCTTATTTCGGCCACGTGTTTACGAAGGTTGTTTTATGCCGCTCACAAATTCAGGTCTTCCACCTGTTGGGTAGACCGACCGACCCGAATGAATAAGCGGACGCGTCCGTTCGCTCGGCCGATCCAAATAAACAAAAGGCGAATAAAACGTGCGTTCATTAGGTTCACCGCGTCGGAGTTGCTCTTACACTACGATAGTTTCAGTGAGATGTTCCCAGAAGACAAGAACCTTTATTTTGAAATTAAAAAATATTGTTCGCTGCGGTGTTTCTCCTGGTCCTGGTGGCCTCAGTCACGTACCAGCAAGTGTTAGGGAAAAGGCATGACTTGACTCTTGGCCACTCCTGGTGTGTTGCAATTTGGTGCGTGCTTTTGGTTAGGCGCCCCACCCCCCCCCCCCCCCCCCCCCCCCCTCCCACTTTCGAGGGAACATCTCGGTGTAGTACTACTACGTAAAATAAAGGCCTTTCCATGATCAAAAATCGACTACGGATCCACTCCTTTTGCTCTGACACGCACCATGGAACAACGAGAGCAGCAGGCAGGCAGACTCATCAATAATCACCGGCATCTCGCTCTAGCCGCATATGCATGGCTGGCTGCCGACCGGCCGGTGTGCTCCACTCAAAGATCATAATATTTATTTGTATACGATATTTTGTTCATCCAACGTACGTAGCGGTCGAAGGCTGCTTGTGGGCAGGCAGGCGGCCACGAGGTCCCGAACTCGCCTCTCCCATTTAACTAACCAAACTCCCCCCGACTTGCCCGAAACGCCCAGTGGACCATCACGCGCTCCCATGGCCCCCTCTGCTTTGCACTGCCAATAATAGCATGTGGGATACCTATATTGTATTCTCCGACAAGACCCCATTCATGGCCAGCAGACTAATTATTTGTACCCGTACTAGTACTGGTAACTCGTGTCGATATCCTACTGGCTAATGGCAGGCAAAGTTATGTTTTCCTTGCTTGGCGCTGCGGTTACCAGGAGAGGCTGATTAGATAGCCCTCAAAGATACCAAAGGACTAACAGTGACTGCTTTGGTGGGAAAGAGCCAAATATTCGTGCTTTGATCCTTTTCTGAAACCTATTTTACATCTGATTTTAGTTTGATTTTTTTTCAAGATATGACGTTTTTGCTACCTCCAAGGTTCATGGTGATAGGGTGTAACAGCCTACCGCTAGAGGCCTTGGCGGTAGGAAACAGCCCTATCGTCAACAGACTGGCAATAGTCTGTACAACCCAACCGCCAAGGTGTTCGGCGGTAGGCACGAGCACGCACTGTGTTCAATACTTAAAAAGAATTTGCGGTAGGGCATGCAACCCTACTCCAGGGACCTTGGCGGTAAGCTGTTATACCCTATCGTCATAAGCTCTGACAGTAACAAAAGGTCAGATCTTGAAAAAAAATATTAAACTCGAGTCAGATCTTAAATAGGTTTCAAAAAAGCATCAGAACATGAAATTTAGCCGTGGAAACATACGTGCGTCGGACCGCATCAGGTCATCTGGCACTTTGGCCCGGCCGGTCTAGCTACTACAGCATCTGCAAAAGGAGGGAGATAGATTTCCAAACACGGACACATCTATATCGATGGATCGATCGGCCGGAAATGTCATGATCCGTGCTAGAAAAACACCAAACCGTTCAATCAGATTGGCCACTCTAGCTCCCCGGTGTCATGCTCATGCACGGCAGCTCCGGAAATTGCCATGCATGTGTGTGGGCTAGGGCAGCTCCAACGCGCCATCCTATTTTGTGCGGGCGTGTAAGTTTGGCCTTAATCAGACAAACGCGACCACCCAATGCGCAACCGCAATCAAAATTTTTGTGTCAGTTTGGTGTTCAACTTGATCCATTTTTAGAGCAAAAGTGCCTCCGGTTTGCGTTGAGATGGACACCAAACGAACGCGCATGCGTCCTCTCCTTATCCGTCTTGGGCCCGCATGTCGGCCGTCCAACTTCTTCCCACCAGCCTCATTTAGGCCGCATGCATGGACTAACCCGCTTGTCATCCACCCAGCCACCCAGCCGCGTCCTGTTTAATGGGAAGCCGTGACCGCTCCGTCCACACACTTCCACTTCCATCAACGCGTGCCACCTCAAGCCCCGACACCCCCTAGCTCGGTCCACCGCTCCACCATCTCCCACCATCTGTTCACGCACTTTCACTTCCATCAACGCGTGCCTCCTCGAGCCCCGACACCCAAACCCTAGCGATGTTTGCCGCTCCACCATCTCCCACCGATCCGTTCACGCACTTTCACTTCCATCAACGCGTGCCTCCTCGAGCCCCGACACCCAAACCCTAGCGATGTTCGCCGCTCCACCATCTCCCACCGATCCGTTCACGCACTTCCACTTCCATCAACGCGTGCCTCCTCGAGCCCCGACACCCAAACCCTAGCGCTGTTCGCCGCTCCACCATCTCCCACCGGTCCGTTCACACACTTCCATTTCCATCAATGCGTGCGTCCTCGAGCCCTGACAGCCAAGCCCTAGCTCCGACCGCCTCCCCACCACCTTCCACCGGCCGCCTCCCGCCATGGTGTGGAAGTGGATCATCGACAAGAGGAAGCACGACCATGAGGCTGGCTCGTCGCCCGGCTGCCCGCTGCTGCCGCCACCACCACCGCCCCAAGACCTCCTCGCCCTCCGTATTCAGTAGCTACCTGCCGGCAGCCCCGCTTCGCGTGTGGTCATACGTGAAGATTGAGATTTGCCAATGGTATTGGGAGACGGAAATGCCGCTGCCGTGGGCCTACGTCAATCTCCCGAACAACTGGCACCTGTCGGTAGATGAGGTACCCGTGTTGCCGGTCCCGGTGAGCGTATGTGCCCTCCTTGAGGAGATCAATCGCCGCCGCAGGACCTCGTCAACACTGCCAGGTACGCCGTGGATTCCCCACTCTGGGACATGTGGTTCCGGGATGAGCACCACCTGCGCGGCAATCCTATTTTGTCGGGAATACTTCAAGCCCGCCATGGGAGCGCTCTTCCAGCCACGCGTGTGCTCTGAGCCCGTCCCGGTCATGGGCGGGTGCGTGGCCTAACGCCGACGCCCTCCCCCTCGCCATCCCCGCCATCACCAGCGCCCACCATGTCCGCTGAGGAGGACAAGGAGCTGGTGAGGAGGGTGCTCGAGGACTCCATCCGGGAGCACGATCGCGCCCAATGGGAGGGCCTCGACATGATGGTGGTTCTGTAGGCCTCCAGTGATGTCGCCATCCCGATACTGGAGGTCGAGGAGGAGGTGCAGGAGAAGCCACCCACCGAGGCCTTGGCAGGGTACTCCTGGACGTGGACGGAGACGGTTCCTTGCACGCTGGAGTATGTGTATGTGCCGAACGCGTGGGTGGGCGCCGACACATGCTCACCGTCCCCGCTATGGCCATAAGTGGTGCAGGCGCCTCCCGCCTGGTAGCCACTGCGGGGGCCGCCAACCCACCTATGGCAGTCACTGACGTACATCGACCTCACGATGGACGATGAGGATGGCGGCGAAGGCCATAAAACTAGTTTTTATGTTCCTTCTTTCGAGTTCAGTTTGAATATGCGGCCCTAAAACTTTGTGGACGTTTATGTAATATATATCGTGTTTAAAATATTCAAAATTTCTATTTGGGTTGATATTTAAAAGTCCGAAAGCAGACAAATTTTGAGATGCGGCGGCCGGTTCGGTGCATTGACGGTCGGACAATCGCATCCGGACGCTCGCTCATGTCCGTTTGCTCGACTAAAATGGATAAAACGAACATATGTTTGGGGTCACACGTTGGAGTTGGCCTTAACGTCATGGTGCATCACCGGCCGGAGAGGCCGTTCCACGCACGCATGCATGCATTTTGTGCTACCTACAGCTAGTTAGGGCATCTCCAGCCGTTCGGCCCCCCAGGGTGCCTCAATAGAGCGGCCTGGGGGCGTGCCAGTGCTAGTTCGGCCCCTGGGGGCGATCTAGCTCCCATTTACGCCCCCAAGCGCCGGCCCCGGGATGCGGGAAATTTGAACTAGGTCGTTCTCGCTCACAAAAGACGCCACAAATCCGGCGATCGGACGTAGTATGGCGTTACAAAAAACAGAGCGTCGCACGCCACAAGTTCGCGTGCGCAACGAATCACTCGGCGGGGTCGGCTCCAGGCGTTGGCGGAGTCGGCGTGCGCGGGCTCAGCGGCGTCAAAGCTGCTTCGGTGCTGGGATGTGTCGGCGCGGCTTCGGTACTGCTGGGCGGCGATGTAGAGGCGTCATTCGGGCTTGGCGTCCGAGCGGCCGTGGGCGCGGGAGCTGGCGTCGTCGGCGTCGTCGGCGTTGCCGTCTGCATCTGGTTCTGGATGAGGCCGCGCTCCGCCATGTACCATGCCCTGAGCTGCTCGTCGTTGCTCTGGAGCATGTCCGCCCCGCCCATCAGAAAAGCCATGTCGGTGTTCCTCTTCTTCGCAGCGACGTTGGTCCGGAGCAGGTCGACGTTGGTCCGGAGCAGGTCGAGCTTGATGGCGCTGTTCGTCGTCAGCGACGACCACCGTGCCTCGGTCTTCTCTTCACGTAGGACGGCCCGGGCCTGCTCGATGGACTCCTGCACTCGCGCGGTTGCCGCGTCGGCGTTTTTCACCTTCTTTGCCAACTTGTGGCCGTCCGGCCGCCCCTCTGACGCGCCCGGAGTCGTCGCGACCGGCTTGTATGTCTCCTTGGCCTTGTCGAGGGTACGTCGGACTTTCGCCCACTTCTCGCACTTGTCAATGCGCTTGTAGACGTGGAGGAACTTGAAGTCGGCGTCGAGGTTGTCGCGCCGATACATGGTGAACATGCGCAGCAACTGCGCGGAGGAACAAACAGTTGGCGGGCGGCGGGCGTAGACGATGAAGAGATGCGGGTGAACGGCGTGCGTACCTGATCCTCAATGCTGGCGCCGCTCTTCGGGCGAGCCGCGACCTCCTCGACGATTCCATGCCATTTGTTGCATGCCCCTGAATACGCCCCCAATGGTTCGCCATCGCCTTGGAGCCGCGCTGCATGTAGACGCCTTTGAAGTAGGGGTCGACGAGCTTCCGCTCGTCGAACTCGGCCTTGATGCGGTCCCAGTACGTCTCGAAGCTCTGGTTCATGCCGGTGGTCGGGTCGAGGCAGACGACTTTCCATGCTTCGGCGAGGCATTCCTCCTCTCCACTTGATGCGCGCTTCGCCTGTCCTAGCCGCCCGCTTCTTCTTCTGGCGCCCCTTCGTCGGATCAGGAGCTGGCTCCTCCTCCTCCTCGTCCTCCTCCTCCTCCTCCTCGGGTTCCTGCGCTTCGTGCGCGTCCTCGCCGTAGACGTAGCCGAGCTCGGCCTCCATGTCGCCGCTGAGATCCACTACCTCGTCCTGGGTGGCGAACCCGGGAGACGCGGTGGCCGCGGTCGATCCTGTCGCGATGATGTCGTCCATGTCGGCTCCTGTATCGTCGGCGTCGTTGAGGTGCGAGAAGGGCAGCGGTCCACGGCGGAGATGGGGCGTCGGTGTGGACGCATAGGCGGGCGGCGAGTAGTTGTATGGAGGGTGCTGCACGCCGACGAAGGCGGGCGAGGGTGTGTGCGTCGCGGGGTGGCCATGGGGAAAGGTCACGTTTGGGTTGAACCCACCGTGCGCATCGCCGTCGGCGTAGCCGGGCGACGACGATCTCCATGGAGATCCGACGCCTTGCTGTCCCCAGGGCTCGTACTGGGCGTGGCTGACGACGGGTGGATTCATCATCCCCGCGTGGTCGACCGATGAGGAGGACGCCGCCGCGCGCGCCGCGTTGTCGCGGGCCTTCTTGGCGATGGCCCTGTTCCGCGGGTCGGCGGTGACTGCGTCGCGTCGCTGAACTTCCACCCTCCACTCGGCGTTCGACATGCCCGGTGGCTTCAATGGCGGCGCCCTCGGCTTCCTCTGCTTGGGCTGGGCTACGGTGCCAGTCGTGGTTGCCGCCGCGCGCGGCATGCCGTACTTCTTCGGCGGCATGGCGGCGACTGGAAGGCGAGAGGAAGGGGGTTTGGAGGGAGAAAGGGAAGGAATGGCGGGAGGAAGGCGAGCGAGCGGGAGGGATGCGAGGGAAAAGCGTCAAGAAACGGCGGGAAAAGGCCCTCGGGACGCCGTCAGGGCGGACCCACGCGCCTTTTTTGCTTGTGCCGGCTCCCCAAGCGCCCACCAAGGCGCGGGTTCGGCCTGGGTCCGCCGGCACTAGTTTTGGCCCGAGCCGGCGGAAAATGGGCTTCTGGGGACGCGACTAGACCGTTTATTTGGCGCCGGCGCGGCAAAAACACCTGGGAAGGGCCTGTTGGAGACGTGGCTGGAGATGCCCTTAGTGCTGCCTATGTAGTACGTCCAATGATGCATGTCGTACATGATGCATGTGCGGCGGGAGTCTTTGATTCGAGTCGAAGGGATAGAAGACGATAAAGGTGGTGGGCTGGTCTAGATATGTAGAGCCGGGCGAGCTAGCTATGAAGAAGCTATGTAGCTCGTGGACCTCGCTAGCGTGACTCGTAGTCGGAGCGTCGGAGAGTTCGCTGTAGTCCTCTCCCATGTTCCGATGGACGAGCATGCATCGGTGCAGACTATGGTTTCCTTTTTCGTGTGTGGGTACTAGCATGGCTTTCCACCCAGCCCCAGCCAGCGCCATAGCTGCCAACGGGCAACAATTCCATCTCATGCACCTTGCATCGTCGCGGCTCAGTAAATCGGGCAAAACTCCCAAGAGACCACGCGCCCGGCCCGGGGGTGTTTTTTTTTTTGGCAAACCGGCCGCTGGCCGGTAGGAATTACGTACTTAAAAAGAATTGCTAAATCTCAGTCGACTAAGACTTAATTAAGTTTCAGTCGATGCAATATTCGTAGAATCCTACGTAAAGATTCATGTATTTTTTTTCTTTTTCCTTCTTACATGTTATATCATTTAACTTAAACTTGATTAAGTCTCAATCGAGTGAGCCCTAGCCACACCTATAATAAAATTATACTGCCAAGCACTCCCTATTTCATCACTCTAATGGTCAATCGACCGGTCGATCTAATTAAGCTGGCGGAAAGTTAAGAAAAAAACACAGTACGTGCCTGGAATGGAGGAAGGACAAGACACACATATTTGCGAATCGAAATCACTCACCAGGGTTCGTAATGTACGTGCCAACTCACGTGGCTGTTGGTCAACAACGGAAAGGCCATGGCCACTGTTTGAACAGTCCTTTGCGTAGGCATCTTCCCTAGTCTTACTGTAAAAAAGAAAGGCATCTTCTCTAGTCTTTAGACCTATCGCGTTGCAGCAGAGGCTCCTTTAATCTTGGCAACAGGGGAGAATATTCGTACTACGTGCTACCCGCCATGCACGGCGTCGACATTGCAACGCGAACTCGACGGGTCGACCCATGTCGTCCTACGGCTCCCAGCCAACACTCAATGGCAGCACGGCTTCTGTCGATCCCGTCGCGGAGGCCGGTCAACATCCATCTGCTTGCATGCCATGGCTCACCCCAAAGTTTCCCAGTGTGCACAGGGCAGCAGTGAGTCACGCATGACACTACTCATTTTTCTTTCCGTGTAGTGACTTTTTCCCAAAGCCTCTGCACGAGGAAAAAAGCGTGGTAAAATCAGATCAGCAGTCCCGTCCATCTACTTTCAATCAGCAGCTTTCAAACGCCAGCAGATGACTAGTTACTTCCTCTGTTCTAAATTACTTGTCTTGAATTTATCTAGATACGGATGTATCTAGACTCATTTTAGTGCTAGATACATCCATATCTAAACAAATCTAAGACTAAGTAATTCGGAACGGAGGGAGTAGATCACACCCGCGAACAGCCAAAAACACGTGAGAGATTTGGGATCATGATAAAGCCAGGGCGTGTGTGGCGAGCACTCTGCCATGACCGTACGGCTTTGCGATTAACGTCTGAAAAAGGCATGAGAGGAACCCGCACGGCTCGCCGGAGTTGAGCCGCCCTGTCGATCAAAGCGAAGGGACGGGGTGGATCGATGGCGCCAAGACGGCGCAACGAGACGACGCGAGAGGGCAGCTCGTCGCTTTCCGTTTTCAAGGACGACAACGAGCCGGTGGCCTGTACCGTAGTACTAGTGCGTGATGTGGTTGAGGGGGTCCGGGCGTGCCCATTGGGCACCAGCGCTAGCTGACGTTTCTAACGTAGTACCACGACGACGACGACGACATGGCCTGCTCATCCACGCAAACTCACCCTGGGATTTCCGCGGCAGACCAACCAAACCATGAGTGGCGTGTACCACAGAGTAGTCTCATGCATGCATGTGACCGTCGATTTGGAACGGTGCACATGAATGAACGAGTGAAACAGCGGAGCTGCTCATTGGCCGCTGAGGGGCGACACGTACACATCGATCGCATGACAGATGCTCCCCAGCTACTACCTATTTGCCTGTGCTCGGCCATCCGCAAAAAAAAAAAAAAAAAAAAAAAAAAACTGACCGTTGACATGCGGGGCCCACCGGTCGGAGCGGGGCGTCGAGGGCCCGACACCGAGGCGCGAAAAGAGGAGAATATCTACGCCTACTTACGTATTTTCGATACCTCCTAGAAGAGATAAGAGGAGATTTCCGCGCGCATCGCCGTCGGACGTCGACGCGAACCAAATATCTGAAATCCGAAACACTGTAGGCGATCTGGACCGGAAATTATGGCCGTCCTTGTCCTGATGGCTGGACAGGTGATGAAAAATGGAACCGAGTACCGGTCTGGTACCTGGCTTATATGGAACTCCCGATCGGTACACGCGCGCCGGTCGAGCTTGACCTGCCAAGCGATCGATCGATCGGGCACGGACATGTGGATGCGCCCAGGTCCTTGTTGTCCGCCCGGAGGGCATTTCCTTGATCGGCGACGGCTCACCTTGTGTCCGACGACCGCATCGAAAGGAATCGGGGGGACATGGACCCCCAGCAGCTACTACTTTAAAACAATTCTGGATGATGATCTACTACTACTAGTTAGTAGTAGTAGTAAACTATGTCTGTATCGGACATGCCTGAATTGGCTCCGTCAGTCAGTTTCGTGATATATATACTGCAGCACCGGCATATTGTATTGTGGCCGACAGGGCGCAAAGGAGATGCATGTGGTATGAGTGGGTATGCTACTCCTAGTTTCTGTGAAGATTCCAGCCGAACGGGTGGGTTGAGCGTGACGGGTTGGTGCTCCCGCCCGGTCACGGACCGGCTGATTGATGTCAGGCCGTGGACGAGATACTCCATGGCAGCCTAATGCCTAGCGCAACGGGGTCTACCACTGCCGGAGACCCCTACAAAAGGGAGATGGAATTTACCGCGACGATTCCCGGTTCCCCACTGTCATTTCGGGGTCACATGGCTCATGACCAAGGACGGTAAAAGGGGATGGAAAAGGGCAGGGTCTCACGAGTCACGAGTCGCACCTCTGCCGACGAGCAACAACGGCCGGCCGGCCCCCCCGAGTGCCGCCCCCCAAACCAGCAGGTTGCGACGCGACGGGCGGGCGGAATCGCATTGGATCCAACCAGCTAGAGAACACGGCCGGGCCAAGTGTACGTCCACAAGTGTAATTTTTTTATAAGTCCACCCTCCGGCGTTCATTCATGCAGCGGCGGCATATCTGCGTGCAAAGTACACGTAAAAGGCAGGGGCTGAGTGATCCAATTATGGACTTGCTATCACATTCCTTGAACGCCACAAAAATCTACCGGTTTTCTTATCAATTTTCTCAATAAAAACTAGCGATTGATTTGAGGTGAATTAATCCAATTTCTGACACGTCGGCTCGCTAGTTAGGTCCTCATGGCACAAAATGTGCAACACAAACGGATTGGTTGTTAAGTTAAAGGCCGGCCCGCCTGCCAGGGTTCCATCCACACCTCTAGTCCACCTCCTCACCACCGTGGCGAGCATCGGCAGCAACAATACGCCATGGTGGCTGGAGAACACCAGCCGCGCATGGCTGCCAAGGTGAACACAAGCTGGGACTCGTGCGTCAAGGAGCAAGGCTCCCGCCGGACTCGTCGTCACCGTCCATCCTCTCATTCAGCGACCACCCCAACACCATTGCACCTCATGAACGTCAGCCGTAAACTGTCGCCATGAGCCTGGAGCCATAGATCCCCACGCAAGCACTAGTAGAAAGGGATTTCTATTTTCGTGCCCCTAGTTCCTTAGTTGTGCTCAGTTTTGCCCCGCCACTTTTAACGCTTCTGACTTTCCCCTCGTCCCTTGGCCACGGCCTATCAAATGCCCAGATGAAGCATTCAGTCGGGTCAAAGCCCATCATTGACCGTTACATGGATGACAACCTGACAAGTGGGACCTGAAGAGTGCGCCAGCGACGTCGCATCCCAACCAAGGGCTGAGCCAGTGCGACACATGTGCGTATGTGCTTAAAAGCCTGGGTCGGACCGTTCAACATGCGTGAACATTGTCAAATACCATTTTCCATTTCTAATCAAACTAACAAATTCATTGAACATTCATTTCAAATCCAGTTGAGTTGATTCAAGTTCCTAAATTCATCATATCTGCAGGCATATGTAATAGCTAATTTTTGTAATTATACACGAAGCTTTTATATGTATTTTGATTTAAATTATATTTAATATATATAGGACTTCATTAGAAATTCCTAATCAATTCCTTATTGGTCCAACTCTAGTACGATTTTTTATTATAAATCCTTAGTTGACCTCATTAATTTGCATAACTATTTTCATAGAATTGTGCCTACAAAATAACACTGAAAAGATAGCTTCCAAAAGTGGCAGTTTCCCAATTTTTGCTACAATAAAAAAATCATTTCTCAACTGCCAAAAGGAGGGCTTTTTGTGCGAAATGAGTGGAACAAATATGGCAATAAAATATAGCGCACTTGCCGTTTAAATTTGAATTACTTTATGTAAATCTCTAGAAATAGTGAATGATTTGGCACAAGTCCAAATTTGGCCATCTACTGGGCTCACTAGTAGAAAAAGGGGCTTTCGTTTGGGTCTGGCCAGCCCATTAGTCCAGGTTCTTCCACAAACCGGGACCAATGGATGCATTCGTCCTGGTTCGTGAGCCCGGGGGGCCGGCCGGGGCATCGTGGGCATTGGTCCCGATTCGTATCGACCCATTTGTCCCGGTTCTAGGCACGAACCGGGACCAATGGGCCTCGCTCCTGGCCCACAAATATTGGTCCCGGTTCTTGGCTCGAACTGGGACAGAAGGCTGGGCTTTAGTCCCGGTTCCAGCTGTTGGGGAACGTAGTAATTTCAAAAAAATTCCTACGCACACGCAAGATCATGGTGATGCATAGCAACGAGAGGGGAGAGTGTTGTCTACGTACCCTCGTAGACCGGAAGCGGAAGCGTTATCACAACGCGGTTGATGTAGTCGTACGTCTTCACGGCCCGACCGATCAAGCACTGAAACTACGGCACCTCCGAGTTCTAGCACACGTTCAGCTCGATGACATTCCTCAGACTCCGATCCAGCAGAATGTCGGGGAAGAGTTTCGTCAGCACGACGGCGTGGTGACGATCTTGATGTTCTACCTGTTGGGTTTCGTAGTAATTTCAAAAAATTTCCTACGCTCACGCAAGATCATAGTGATGCATAGCAACGAGAGGGGGAGAGTGTGATCTACGTACCCTTGTAGATCAACAACGGAAGCGTTTGGTTGATGTAGTCGTACGTCTCCACGGCCCGACCGATCAAGCACCGAAACTACGACACCTTCGAGTTCTAGCACACGTTCAGCTCGATGATGATCCCCAGACTCCGATCCAGCAAAGTGTCGGGGAAGAGTTCCGTCAGCACGACGGCGTGGTGACGATCTTGATGTACTACTGCAGCAGGGCTTCGCCTAAGCACCGCTACAATATTATCGAGGACTATGGTGGAAGGGGGCACCGCACACGGCTAAGAATATGATCACGTGGATCAACTTGTGTTTCTCTGGGGTGCCCCTGCCTTCGTATATAAAGGCTCAAGGGGGGGGGGTGCGGCCGACCAAGGAGAGGCGCGCCAGGAGGAGTCCTACTCCCTCTGGGAGTAGGATTCCCCCCCAATCCTAGTTGGAATAGGATTCGCGGAGGGGGGAAAAGAGAGAGGGGGGCCGGCCCCCTCTCCTTGTCCTATTCGGACCAAGGGAGGGGAAGGGCGCGCGGCCCATCTTGGGCTGCCCCTTCTCTTTTCCACTAAGGCCCACTTAGGCCCATATAGCTCCCGGGGGGGTTCCGGTAACCTCCCGGTACTCCAGTAAAATCCCGATTTCACCCGGAACACTTCCGATATCCAAACATAGGCTTCCAATATATCAATCTTTATGTCTCGACCATTTCGAGACTCCTCGTCATATCCATGATCACATCCGGGACTCCGAACAACCTTCGGTACATCAAAATGCATAAACTCATAATATAACTGTCATCGTAACCTTAAGCGTGCGGACCCTACGGGTTCGAGAACAATGTAGACATGACCGAGACACGTCTCCGGTCAATAACCAATAGCGGAACCTGGATGCTCATATTGGCTCCTACATATTCTACGAAGATCTTTTATCGGTCAGACCGCATAACAACATACGCTGTTCCCTTTGTCATCGGTATGTTACTTGCCCGAGATTCGATCGTCGGTATCCCATACCTAGTTCAATCTCGTCACCGGCAAGTCTCTTTACTCATTCTGTAATACATCATCCCGCAACTAACTCATTAGTGGCAATACTTGCAAGGCTTTAAGTGATGTGCATTACCGAGAGGGCCCAGAGATACCTCTCCGACAATCGGAGTGACAAATCCTAATCTCGAAATACGCCAACCCAACATGTACCTTTGGAGACACCTGTAGAGCTCCTTTATAATCACTCAGTTACGTTGTGAAGTTTGGTAGCACACAAAGTGTTCCTCTGGCAAATGGGAGTTGCATAATCTCATAGTCATAGGAACATGTATAAGTCATGAAGAAAGCAATAGCAACATACTAAACGATCGGGTGCTAAGCTAATGGAATGTGTCATGCCAATCAAATCATTCAACTAATGATGTGATCCTGTTAATCAAATGACAACTCTTTGTCCATGGTTAGGAAACATAACCATCTTTGATTAACAAGCTAGTCTAGTAGAGGCATACTAGTGACACTCTGTTTGTCTATGTATTCACACATGTATTATGTTTCCGGTTAATACAATTCTAGCATGAATAATAAACTTTTATCATGATATAAGGAAATAAATAATAACTTTATTATTGCCTCTAGGGCATATTTCCTTCAGTCTCCCACTTGCACTAGAGTCAATAATCTAGATTACACAGTAATGATTCTAACACCCATGGAGCCTTGGTGCTGATCATGTTTTGCTCGTGGAAGAGGCTTAGTCAACGGGTCTGCAACATTCAGATCCGTATGTATCTTGCAAATCTCTATGTCTCCCACCTGGACTAGATCCCGGATGGAATTGAAGCGTCTCTTGATGTGCTTGGTTCTCTTGTGAAATCTGGATTCCTTCGCCAAGGCAATTGCACCAGCATTGTCACAAAAGATTTTCATTGGACCCGATGCACTAGGTACGACACCTAGATCGGATATGAACTCCTTCATCCAGACTCCTTCATTTGCTGCTTCCGAAGCAGCTATGTATTCCGCTTCACACGTAGATCCCGCCATGACGCTTTGTTTAGAACTGCACCAACTGACAGCTCCACCGTTTAATGTAAACACGTATCCGGTTTGTGATTTAGAATCGTCCGGATCAGTGTCAAAGCTTGCATCAACGTAACCGTTTACGATGAGCTCTTTGTCACCTCCATATACGAGAAACATATCCTTAGTCCTTTTCAGGTACTTCAAGATGTTCTTGACTGCTGTCCAGTGATCCACTCCTGGATTACTTTGGTACCTCCCTGCTTGACTTATAGCAAGGCACACATCAGGTCTGGTACACAGCATTGCATACATGATAGAGCCTATGGCTGAAGCATAGGGAACATCTTTCATCTTCTCTCTATCTTCTGCAGTGGTCGGGCATTGAGTCCGACTCAACTTGACACCTTGTAACATAGGCAAGAACCCTTTCTTTGCTTGATCCATTTTGATCTTCTTCAAAATCTTGTCAAGGTATGTGCTTTGTGAAAGTCCAATTAAACGTCTCGATCTATCTCTATAGATCTTTATGCCTAATATGTAAGCAGCTTCACCGAGGTCTTTCATTGAAAAACTCTTATTCAAGTATCCCTTTATGCCATCCAGAAATTCTATATCATTTCCAATCAGTAATATGTCATCCACATATAATATCAGAAATGCTACAGAGCTCCCACTCACTTTCTTGTAAATACAGGCTTCTCCAAAAGTCTGTATAAAACCAAATGCTTTGATCACACTATCAAAGCGTTTATTCCAACTCCGAGAGGCTTGCACCAGTCCATAAATGGATCGCTGGAGCTTGCACACTTTGTTAGCTCCCTTTGGATCGACAAAACCTTCTGGTTGCATCATATACAACTCTTCTTCCAGAAATCCATTCAGGAATGCAGTTTTGACATCCATCTGCCAAATTCATAATCATAAAATGCGGCAATTGCTAACATGATTCGGACAGACTTAAGCATTGCTACGGGTGAGAAGGTCTCATCATAGTCAATCCCTTGAACTTGCCGAAACCCTTTTGCGACAAGTCGAGCTTGTAGACAGTAATATTACCATCGGCGTCAGTCTTCTTCTAGAAGATCCATTTATTCTCAATTGCTTGCCGATCATTGGGCAAGTCAACCAAAGTCCATACTTTGTTCTCATACATGGATCCCATCTCAGATTTCATGGCTTCAAGCCATTTTGCGGAATCTGGGCTCACCATCGCTTCTTCATAGTTCGTAGGTTCATCATGATCTAGTAGCATGACTTCCAGAACAGGATTACCGTACCACTCTGGTGCGGATCTTACTCTGGTTGATCTACGAGGTTCAGTAGTATCTTGTTCTGAAGTTTCATGATCATCATCATTAGCTTCCTCACTAATTGGTGTAGGTGTCACAGAAACAGTTTTATGTGATGTACTACTTTCCAATAAGGGAGCAGGTACAGTTACCTCGTCAAGTTCTACTTTCCTCCCACTCACTTCTTTCGAGATAAACTCCTTCTCTAGAAAGTTTCCGAACTTAGCAACAAAAGTCCTGCCTTCGGATCTGTGATAGAAGGTGTATCCAATAGTCTCCTTTGGATATCCTATGAAGACACATTTCTGCGATTTGGGTTCGAGCTTATCAGGTTGAAGCTTTTTCACATAAGCATCGCAGCCCCAAACTTTCAGAAACGACAACTTTGGTTTCTTGCCAAACCATAGTTCATAAGGTGTCGTCTCAACGGATTTTGATGGTGCCCTATTTAACGTGAATGCGGCCGTCTCCAAAGCATAACCCCAAAACAATAGCGGTAAATCAGTAAGAGACATCATAGATCGCACCATATCTAGTAAAGTACGATTACGATGTTCGGACACACCATTACGCTGTGGTGTTCCGGGTGGCGTGAGTTGCGAAACTATTCCGCATTGTTTCAAATGTACACCAAACTCGTAACTCAAATATTCTCCTCCACGATCAGATCGTAGAAACTTTATTTTCTTGTTACGATGATTTTCAACTTCACTCTGAAATTCTTTGAACTTTTCAAATGTTTCAGACTTATGTTTCATTAAGTAGATATACCCATATCTGCTTAAATCATCTGTCAAGGTAAGAAAATAACGATATCCGCCACGAGCCTCAATATTCATCAGACCACATACATCAGTATGTATGATTTCCAACAAATCTGTTGCTCTCTCCATAGTACCGGAGAACGGTGTTTTAGTCATCTTGACCGTGAGGCACGGTTCGCAAGTGCCAATTGATTCATAATCAAGTGGTTCCAAAAGTCCATCAGTATGGAGTTTCTTCATGCGCTTTACACCGATATGACCTAAACGGCAGTGCCACAAATAAGTTGCACTATCATTATCAACTCTGCATCTTTTGGCTTCAACATTATGAATATGTGTGTTACTACTATCGAGATTCAATAAGAATAGACCACTCTTCAAGGGTGCATGACCATAAAAGATATTACTCATATAAATAGAACAACCATTATTCTCCGATTTAAATGAATAACCGTCTCGCATCAAACAAGATCCAGATATAATGTTCATGCTTAACGCTGGCACCAAATAACAATTATTTAGGTCTAATATTAATCCTGAAGGTAGATGTAGAGGTAGCGTGCCGACCGCGATCACATCGACTTTGGAACCGTTTCCCACGCGCATCGTCACCTCGTCCTTAGCCAATCTTCACTTAATCCGTAGTCCCTGTTTCGAGTTGCAAATATTAGCAACAGAACTAGTATCAAATACCCAGGTGCTACTGCGAGCATTAGTAAGGTACACATCAATAACATGTATATCACATATACCTTTGTTCACCTTGCCATCCTTCTTATCCGCCAAATACTTGGGGCAGTTCCGCTTCCAGTGACCAGTCTGCTTGCAGTAGAAGCACTCAGTTTCAGGCTTAGGTCCAGACTTGGGTTTCTTCTCTTGAGCAGCAACTTGCTTGCTGTTCTTCTTGAAGTTCCACTTCTTCTTCCCTTTGCCCCTTTTTCTTTAAACTAGTGGTATTGTTGACCATCAACACTTCATGCTCCTTTTTGATTTCTACCTCCGCAGCTTTCAGCATTGCGAAGAGCTCGGGAATAGTCTTATTCATCCCTTGCATATTATAGTTCATCACGAAGCTCTTGTAGCTTGGTGGCAGTGATTGGAGAATTCTGTCAATGACGCAATCATCTGGAAGATTAACTCCCATTTGAATCAAGTGATTATTATACCCAGAAATTTTGAGTATATGCTCACTGACAGAACTGTTCTCCTCCATCTTCCAGCTATAGAACTTATTGGAGATTTCATATCTCTCAATCCGGGCATTTGCTTGAAATATTAAATTCAACTCCTGGAACATCTCATATGCTCCATGACGTTCAAAACGTCGTTGAAGTCCCGGTTCTAAGCCGTAAAGCATGGCACACTGAACTATCGAGTAGTCATCAGCTTTGCTCTACCAGACGTTCACAACATCTGGTGTTGCTCCAGCAGCAGGCCTGGCACCCAGCGGTGCTTCCAGGACGTAATTCTTCTGTGCAGCAATGAGGATAATCCTCAAGTTACGGACCCAGTCCGTGTAATTGCTACCATCATCTTTCAACTTTGCTTTCTCAAGGAACGCATTAAAATTCAACGGAACAACAGCACGGGCCATTTATCTACAATCATACATAAACAAGCAAGATACTATCAGGTACTAAGTTCATGATAAATTTAGGTTCAATTAATCATATTACTTAAAGAACTCCCACTTAGATAGATATCCCTCTAATCCTCTAAGTGATTACGTGATCCAAATCAACTAAACCATGTCCGATCATCACGTGAGATGGAGTAGTTTCATTGGTGAAAATCACTATGTTGATCATATCTACTATATGATTCACGCTCGACCTTTCGGTCTCCGTGTTCCGAGGCCATATCTGTATATGCTTGGCTCGTCAAGTATAACCTGAGTATTCCGTGTGTGCAACTGTTTTCCACCCGTTGTATTTGAACGTAGAGCCTATCACACCCGATCATCACGTGGTGTCTCAGCACGAAGAACTTCCGCAACGGTGCATACTCAGGGAGAACACTTCTTGATAATTTAGTGAGATATCATCTTATAATGCTACCGTCAATCAAAGCAAGATAAGATGCATAAAAGATAAACATCACATGCAATCAATAAAAGTGGTATGATATGGCCATCATCATCTTGTGCTTGTGATCTCCATCTCCGAAGCACCGTCATGATCACCATCGTCACCGGCGCGACACCTTGATGTCCATCGTAGCATCGTTGTCGTCTCGCCAATCTTATGCTTCCACGACTATCGCTACCGCTTAGTGATAAAGTAAAGCATTACAGCGCGATTGCATTGCATACAATAAAACGACAACCATATGGCTCCTGCCAGTTGCCGATAACTCGGTTACAAAACATGATCATCTCATACAATAAAATTTAGCATCATGTCTTGACCATATCACATCACAACATACCCTGCAAGAACAAGTTAGACGTCCTCTACTTTGTTGTTGCATGTTTTACGTGGCTGCTACGGGCTTAAGCAAGAACCAATCTTACCTACGCATCAAAAACCACAACGACAGTTTGTCAAGTTGGTGCTGTTTTAACCTTCGCAAGGACCGGGCGTAGCCACACTCAGTTCAACTAAAGTTGGAGAAACTGTCACCCGCAAGCCACCTCTGTGCAAAGCACGTCGGGAGAACCGGTCTCGCGTAAGCGTACGCGTAATGTCGGTCCGGGCCGCTTCGTCCAACAATACCGCCGAACCAAAGTATGACATGCTGGTAAGCAGTATGACTTATATCGTCCACAACTCACTTGTGTTCTACTCGTGCATATAACATCAATATATAAAACATAGGCTCTGATGCCACTGTTGGGTTTCGTAGTAATTTCAAAAAATTTCCTACGCTCACGCAAGATCATAGTGATGCATAGCAACGAGAGGGGGAGAGTGTGATCTACGTACCCTGGTAGATCAACAACGAAAGCGTTTGGTTGATGTAGTCGTACGTCTCCACGGCCTGACCGATCAAGCACCGAAACTACGACACCTCCGAGTTCTAGCACACGTTCAGCTCGATGACGATCCCCGGACTCCGATCCAGCAAAGTGTCGGGGAAGAGTTCCGTCAGCACGACGGCGTGGTGACGATCTTGATGTACTACTGCAGCAGGGCTTCGCCTAAGCACCGCTACAATATTATCGAGGACTATGGTGGAAGGGGGCACCGCACACGGCTAAGAATATGATCACATGGATCAACTTGTGTTTCTCTGGGGTGCCCCTGCCTCCGTATATAAAGGCTCAAGGGGGGGGGGGTGCGGCCGGCCAAGGAGAGGCACGCCAGGAGGAGTCCTACTCCCTCTAGGAGTAGGATTCCCCCCCGATCCTAGTTGGAATAGGATTCGCGGAGGGGGGAAAAGAGAGAGGGGGGCCGCCCCCCTCTCCTTGTCCTATTCGGACCAAGGGAGGGGAGGGGCGCGCGGCCCATCTTGGGCTGCCCCTTCTCTTTTCCACTAAGGCCCACTTAGGCCCATATAGCTCCCGGGGGGGGGGGGGTTCCGGTAACCTCCCGGTACTCCGGTAAAATCCCGATTTCACCCGGAACACTTCCGATATCCAAACATAGGCTTCCAATATATCAATCTTTATGTCTCAACCATTTCGAGACTCCTCGTCATGTCCGTGATCACATCCGGGACTCCGAACAACCTTCGGTACATCAAAATGCATAAACTCATAATATAACTGTCATCGTAACCTTATGCGTGCGGACCCTACGGGTTCGAGAACAATGTAGACATGACCGAGACACGTCTCCGGTCAATAACCAATAGCGGAACCTGGATGCTCATATTGGCTCCTACATATTCTACGAAGATCTTTTATCGGTCAGACCGCATAACAACATACGTTGTTCCCTTTGTCATCGGTATGTTACTTGCCCGAGATTCGATCGTCGGTATCCCATACCTAGTTCAATCTCGTCACCGGCAAGTCTCTTTACTCGTTCTGTAATACATCATCCCGCAACTAACTCATTAGTTGCAATGCTTGCAAGGCTTTAAGTGATGTGCATTACCGAGAGGGCCCAGAGATACCTCTCCGACAATCGGAGTGACAAATCCTAATCTCGAAATATGCCAACCCAACATGTACCTTTGGAGACACCTGTAGAGCTCCTTTATAATCACCCAGTTACGTTGTGACGTTTGGTAGCACACAAAGTGTTCCTCTGGCAAACGGGAGTTGCATAATCTCATAGTCATAGGAACATGTATAAGTCATGAAGAAAGCAATAGCAACATACTAAACGATCGGGTGCTAAGCTAATGGAATGGGTCATGTCAATCAGATCATTCAACTAATGATGTGATCCTGTTAATCAAATGACAACTCTTTGTCCATGGTTAGGAAACATAACCATCTTTGATTAACAAGCTAGTCTAGTAGAGGCATACTAGTGACACTCTGTTTGTCTATGTATTCACACATGTATTATGTTTCTGGTTAATACAATTCTAGCATGAATAATAAACTTTTTATCATGATATAAGGAAATGAATAATAACTTTATTATTGCCTCTAGGGCATATTTCCTTCATTACCGTCGCAGGGCTTCGCCTAAGCACCGCTACAATATTATCGAGGATTATGGTGGAGGAGGGCACCGCACACGGCTAATAGATCTCAAGGATCAATTGTTGTGTCTAGAGGCGCCCCCCTGCCCCCGTATATAAAGGAGCAAGGGGGAGGGGCGGCCGGCCAGGAGGAGGCGCGCCAGGGAGGAGTCCTACTCCTACCGGGAGTAGGACTCCCTCCTTTCCTTGTCCAACTAGGAGAGGGGGAAGGAAGGGAGAGAGGAGGGAAAGGAAAGGGGGGGGGCGCCGCCCCTCCCTCCTTGTCCAATTCGGACTAGAGGGGGAGGGGGCACGCAGCCTGCCCTGGCCGCCCCTCCTCTGCTCCACTTTGGGCCCATGAGGCCCATTAACCCCCCCCCCCCCCCCCGGGGGGGGGGGCGAGTTCCGGTAACCCCCGGTACTCCGTTTTATATCCGATAACTCCCGGAATCATTCCTATATCCGAATATAGTCATCCAATATATCAATCTTTATGTCTCGACTATTTCGAGACTCCTCGTGATGTCCGTGATCACATCCGGAACTCCGAACAACCTTCGGTACATCAAAATATATAAACTCATAATGAAACTGTCATCGTAACGTTAAGCGTGTGGACCCTACGAGTTCGAGAACAATGTAGACATGACCGAGACACGTCTCCGGTCAATAACCAATAGCGGAACCTGGATGCTCATATTGGTTCCTACATATTCTACGAAGATCTTTTATCGGTCAGACCGCATAACAACATACGTTGTTCCCTTTGTCATCGGTATGTTACTTGCCCGAGATTCGATCGTCGGTATCTCAATACCTAGTTCAATCTCGTTACCGGCAAGTCTCTTTACTTGTTGCGTAATACATCATCCTGCAACTAACTCATTAGTTGCAATGCTTGCAAGGCTTAAGTGATGTGTATTACCGAGAGGGCCCAGAGATACCTCTCCGACAATCGGAGTGACAAATCCTAATCTCGAAATACGCCAACCCAACAATTACCTTCGGAGACACCTGTAGAGCACCTTTATAATCACCCAGTTACATTGTGACGTTTGGTAGCACACAAAGTGTTCCTCCGGTAAACGGGAGTTGCATAATCTCATAGTCATAGGAACATGTATAAGTCATGAAGAAAGCAACAACAACAAACTAAACGATCAAGTGCTATGCTAACGGAATGGGTCAAGTCAATCACATCATTCTCCTAATGATGTGATCTCGTTAATCAAATGACAACTCATGTCTATGGTTAGGAAACATAACCATCTTTGATCAACGAGCTAGTCAAGTAGAGGCATACTAGTGACACTCTGTTTCTCTATGTATTCACACATGTATTATGTTTCCGGTTAATACAATTCTAGCATGAATAAGAAACATTTATCATGATATAAGGAAATAAATAATAACTTTATTATTGCCTCTAGGGCATATTTCCTTCAGTCTCCCACTTGCACTAGAGTCAATAATCTAGTTCACATCGCCATGTGATTTAATACCAATAGTTCACATCACCATGTGATTAACACCCATAGTTCACATCGACATGTGACCAACACCAAAAGGGTTTACTAGAGTCAATAATCTAGTTCATATTGCTATGTGATTAACACCCAAAGAGTACTAAGGTGTGATCATGTTTTGCTTGTGAGAGAAGTTTAGTCAACGGGTCTGCCACATTCAGATCCGTACGTATTTTGCAAATTTCTATGTCAACAATGCTCTGCACGGAGCTTCTCTAGCTAATTGCTCCTACTTTCAATATGTATCCAGATTGAGACTTAGAGTCATTTGGATCAGTGTCAAAACTTGCATCGACGTAACCCTTTACGACGAACCTTTTGTCACCTCCATAATCGAGAAACATATCCTTATTCCACTAAGGATAATTTTGACCAATGTCTAGTGATCTACTCCTAGATCACTATTGTACTCCCTTTGCCAAACTCAGGCCAGGGTATACAATAGGTCTGGTACACAGCATGGCATACTTTATAGAACCTATGGCTGAGGCATAGGGAATGACTTTCATTCCCTCTCTATCTTCTGCCATGGTCGGGTTTTGAGTCTTACTCAACTTCACACCTTGTAACACAAGCAAGAACTCCTTTTTGACTGTTCCATTTTGAACTACTTCAAAATCTTGTCAAGGTATGTATTCATTGAAAAACTTATCAAGCGTCTTGATCTATCTCTATAGATCTTGATGCTCAATATGTAAGCAGCTTCACCGAGGTCTTTCTTTGAAAAACTCCTTTCAAACATTCCTTTATGCTTTGCAGAATAATTCTACATTATCTCCGATCAACAATATGTCATTCACATATACTTATCAGAAATACTGTAATGCTCCCACTCACTTTCTTGCAAATACAGGCTTCACCACAAGTCTGTATAAAACTATATGCTTTGATCAACTTATCAAAGTGTATATTCCAACTCTGAGATGCTTGCACCAGTCCATAGATGGATCCTGGAGCTTGCATATTTTGTTAGTACCTTTAGGATTGACAAAACCTTCTGGTTGCATCATATACAACTCTTCTTTAATAAATCCATTAAGGAATGCAGTTTTGTTTATCCACTTGCCAGATTTCATAAAATGCGGCAATTGCTAACATGATTCAGACAGAGTTAAGCATAGATACGAGTGAGAAACTCTCATCATAGTCAACACCTTGAACTTGTCGAAAACCTTTTTGCGACAATTCTAGCTTTGTAGATAGTAACACTACTATCAGTGTATGTATTCCTCTTGAAGATCCATTTAATCTCAATGGCTCGCCGATCAATGGGCAAGTCAATCAAAGTCCATACATTGTTCTCATACATGGATCTCATCTCAGATTTCATGGCCTCAAGCCATTTCGCGGAACCTGGGCTCATCATCGCTTCCTCATAGTTCGTAGGCTCGTCATGGTCGAGTAACATGACCTCTAGAACAGGATTACCGTACCACTCCGGTGCGGATCTCACTCTGGTTTACCTACGAGGTTCGGTAGCAACTTGATCTGAAGTTACATGATCATCATCATTAGCTTCCTCACTAGTTGGTGTAGTAATCACAGGAACAGATTTCTGTGATGAACTACTTTCCAATAAGGGAGCAGGTACAGTTACCTCATCAAGTTCTACTTTCCTCCCACTCACTTCTTTCGAGAGAAACTCCTTCTCTAGAAAGGATCCATTCTTAGCAACGAATAACTTGCCTTCGGATCTATGATAGAAGGTGTACCCAACAGTTTCTTTTGGGTATCCTATGAAGATGCACTTTTCCTATTTGGGTTTGAGCTTATCAGGTTGAAACTTTTTCACATAAGCATTGCAACCTCAAACTTTAAGAAACAACAGCTTAGGTTTGTTGCCAAACCATAGTTCATACGGTGTCGTCTCAACGGATTTAGATGGTACCCTATTTAACGTGAATGTAGCTGTCTCTAATGTATAACCCCAAAACGATAGCGGTAAATCAATAAGAGACGTCATAGACCGCACCATATCTAATAAAGCACGGTTATGACGTTCGGACACACCATTACACTGTGGTGTTCCAGGTGGCGTGAGTAGTGAAACTATTTCACATTGTTTTAACTGAAGGCCAAACTCGTAACTCAAATATTTTACTTCTGCGATCATATCGTAGAAACTTTTATTTTGTTATGATGATTCTCCACTTCACTCTGAAATTCTTTGAACTTTTCAAATGTTTCAGACTTGTGTTTCATCAAGTAGATATACTCATATCTGCTCAAATCATCTGTGAAGATCAAAAAATAATGATACCTGCCGCGAGCTTCAACATTCATCAGACCACATACATCAGTATGCATGATTTCCAACAAATCTGTTGCTTGGTGCATTGTTCCGGAGAACAGAGTCTTAGTCATCTTGCCCATGAGGCATGGTTCGCAAGCATCAACTGATTCATAATCAAGTGATTCCAAAAATCCATCAGCATGGAGTTTCTTCATGCGCTTTACACCAATATGACCTAAACGGCAGTGCCACAAATAAGTTGCACTATCATTATTAACTTTGCATATTTTGGTTTCAATATTATGAATATGTGTATCACTACGATCGAGATCCAACGAACCATTTTCATTGGGTGTGTAACCATATATGTAAACAGAACAACAATTTATTCTCTTACTTAAATGAATAACCGTATTGCAATAAACATGATCAAATCATATTCATGCTCAATGCAAACACCAAATAACACTTATTTAGGTTCAACACTAATCCCGAAAGTATAGGGAGTGTGCGATGATGATCATATCAATCTTGGAACCACTTCCAACACACATCGTCACTTCACCCTTAACTAGTCTCTGTTCATTCTGTAACTCCCGTTTCGAGTTACTACTCTTAGCAACTGAGCCGGTATCAAATACCGAGGGGTTGCTACGAACACTAGTAAAATACACATCAATAATCCGTATATCAAATATACCTTTGTTCATTTTGCCATCCTTCTTATCCGTCAAATACTTGGGGCAGTTCTGCTTCCAGTGACTAGTCCCTTTGCAGTAGAAGCACTTAGTCTCAGGCTTAGGACCAGACTTGGGCTTCTTCACTTGAGCAGCAACTTGCTTGCCGTTCTTCTTGAAGTTACCTTTCTTTCCCTTTGCCCTTTTCTTGAAACTAGTGATCTTGTTAATCATCAACACTTGATGCTCTTTCTTGATTTCTACCTTCATCGATTTCATCATCATGAAAAGCTCAGGAATCGTTTTCATCATCCCTTGCATACTATAGTTCATCACGAAGTTCTACTAACTTGGTGATGGTGACTAGAGAATTCTGTCAATCACTATTTTATCTAGAAGATTAACTCCCACTTGATTCAAGCGATTGTAGTACCCAGACAATCTGAGCACATGCTCACTGCTTGAGCTATTCTCCTCCATATTTTTAGCTATAGAACTTGTTGGAGACTTCATATCTCTCAACTCGGGTATTTGCTTGAAATATTAACTTCAACTCCTGGAACATCTCATATGGCCCATGACATTCAAAACGTCTTTGAAGTCCCGATTAAGCTATTTAAGCATGGTGCACTAAACTATCAAGTAGTCATCATATTGAGCTAGCCAAACGTTCATAACGTCTGCATCTACTCCTGCAATAGGTCTGTCACCTAGCGGTGCATCAAGGACATAATTCTTTTGTGCAGCAATGAGGATAAACCTCAGATCACGGATCCAATCCGCATCATTGCTACTAACATTTTTCAACTTAGTTTTCTCTAGGAACCTATATATAACATAGGGAAGCAACAATGCGAGCTATTGATCTACAACATAGATATGCTAATACTACCAGGACTAAGTTCATGATAAATTAAAGTTCAATTAATCATATTACTTAAGAACTCCCACTTAGAAAGATATCCCTCTAATCCTCTAAGTGATCACGTGATCCAAATCAACTAAACCATGCCCGATCATCACGTGAGATGGAGTAGTATCAATGGTGAACATCAATATGTTGATCATATCTACTATATGATTCACGCTCGACCTTTCGGTCTCCGTGTTCCGAGGCCATATCTGTTATATGCTAGGCTCGTCAAGTTTAACCTGAGTATTCCGCGTGTGCAACTGTTTTGCACCCGTTGTATTTGAACGTAGAGCCTATCACACCCGATCATCACGTGGTGTCTCAACACGAAGAACTTTCGCAACGGTGCATACTCAGGGAGAACACTTGTACCTTGATAATTAGTGAGAGATCATCTTATGAAGCTACCGTCGAACTAAGAAAAATAAGATGTATAAAAGATAAACATCACATGCAATCAAAATATGTGACATGATATGGCCATCATCATCTTGTGCCTTTGATCTCCATCTCCAAAGCATCGTCATGATCTCCATCGTCACCGGCATGACACCATGATCTCTATCATCTTGATCTATATCAATGTGTCATCACATGGTCGTCTCGCCAACTATTGCTCTTGCAACTATTGCTATCGCATAGCGATAAAGTAAAGCAATTATTTGGTGCTTGCATCTTATGCAATAGAGAGACAACCATAAGGCTTTTGCCAGTTGCCGATAACTTCAACAAAACATGATCATCTCATACAACAACTTATATCTCATCACGTCTTGACCATATCACATCACAACATGCCCTGCAAAAACAAGTTAGACGTCCTCTACTTTGTTGTTGCAAGTTTTACGTGGCTGCTACAGGCTGAGAAAGAAACGTTCTTACCTACGCATCAAAACCACAACGATAGTTTGTCAAGTTGGTGCTGTTTTAACCTTCGCAAGGACCGGGCGTAGCCACACTCGGTTCAACTAAAGTTGGAGAAACTGACACCCGCTAGCCACCTGTGTGCAAAGCATGTCGGTAGAACCAGTCTCGCTTAAGCATACGCGTAATGTCGGTTCGGGCCGCTTCATCCAACAATACCGCCAAACCAAAGTGTGACATGCTGGTAAGCAGTATGACTTATATCACCCACAACTCACTTGTGTTCTACTCGTGCATATTACATCAACGCATAAAACCTGGCTCGGATGCCACTGTTGGGGAACGTAGTAATTTCAAAAAAATTCCTACGCACACGCAAGATCATGGTGATGCATAGCAATGAGAGGGGAGAGTGTTGTCTATGTACCCTCGTAGACCGGAAGCGGAAGCGTTAGCACAACGCGGTTGATGTAGTCATACATCTTCATGGCCCAACCGATCAAGCACCGAAACTACGGCACCTCCGAGTTCTAGCACACGTTCAGCTTGATGACGATCCCCGGACTCCGATCCAGCAGAATGTCGGGGAAGAGTTCTGTCAGCACGACGGCGTGGTGACGATCTTGATGTTCTACCGTCGCAGGGCTTCGCCTAAGCACCGCTACAATATTATCGAGGATTATGGTGGAGGAGGGCACCGCACACGGCTAATAGATCTCAAGGATCAATTGTTGTGTCTAGAGGTGCCCCCTGCCCCCGTATATAAAGGAGCAAGGGGGAGGGGCAGCCGGCCAGGAGGAGGCGCGCCAGGGAGGAGTGCTACTCCTACCGGGAGTAGGACTCCCTCCTTTCCTTGTCCAACTAGGAGAGGGGGAAGGAAGGGAGAGAGGAGAGAAAGGAAAGGGGGGGCGCCGCTCCTCCCTCCTTGTCCAATTCGGACTAGAGGGGGAGGGGCGCGCAGCCTGCCCTGGCCCCCCCTCCTCTGCTCCACTTTGGGCCCATGAGGCCCATTAAACCCCCTCCCCCCCCCCGAGGGGGGGGGGTTCCGGTAACCTCCGGTACTCCGTTTTATATCCGATAACTCCCGGAACCATTCCTGTGTCCGAATATAGTCGTCCAATAAATCAATCTTTATGTCTCGACTATTTCGAGACTCCTCGTTATGTCCGTGATCACATCCGGAACTCCGAACAACCTTCGGTACATCAAAATATATAAAGTCATAATGAAACTGTCATCGTAACGTTAAGCGTGCGGACCCTACGGGTTCGAGAAAAATGTAGACATGACCGAGACACGTCTCCGGTCAATAACCAATAGCGGAACCTGGATGCTCATATTGGTTCCTACATATTCTACGAAGTTCTTTTATCGGTCAGACCGCATAACAACATACGTTGTTCCCTTTGTCATCGGTATGTTACTTGCCCGAGATTCGATCGTCGGTATCTCAATACCTAGTTCAATCTCGTTACCGGCAAGTCTCTTTACTCGTTGCGTAATACATCATCCTGCAACTAACTCATTAGTTGCAATGCTTGCAAGGCTTAAGTGATGTGTATTACCGAGAGGGCCCAGAGATACCTCTCCGACAATCGGAGTGACAAATCCTAATCTCGAAATACGCTAACCCAACAATTACCTTCGGAGACACCTGTAGAGCACCTTTATAATCACCCAGTTACGTTGTGACGTTTGGTAGCACACAAAGTGTTCCTCCGGTAAACGGGAGTTGCATAATCTCATAGTCATGTGCACATTTATAAGTCATGAAGAAAGCAATAGCAACATACTAAATGATCAAGTGATAAGCTAACGAAATGGGTCAAGTCAATCACATAATTCTCCTAATGATGTGATCCCCTTAATCAAATGACAACTCATGTCTATGGTTAGCAAACATAACCATCTTTGATCAACGAGCTAGTCAAGTAGAGGCATACTAGTGACACTCTATTTGTCTATGTATTCACACATGTATTATGTTTCCGGTTAATACAATTCTAGCATGAATAATAAACATTTATCATGATATAAGGAAATAAATAATAACTTTATTATTGCCTCTAGGGCATATTTCCTTCACTAGCCACGAACCGAGACCAATGAGTTGCCTATATATACCCCATCGCCGGCGAGCAGAGCACTCCACAGTGCTCTGTTCTTTGCCGGCCGGCGAGGAAGGTGAAGGAAATATGCCCTAGAGGCAATAATAAAGTTATTATTTATTTCCTTATTTCATGATAAATTTTTATTATTCATGATAGAATTGTATTAACCGGAAACATGGTACATGTGTGAATACATAGACAAACAGAATGTCACTAGTATGCCTCTACTTGACTAGCTCGTTGATCAAAGATGGTTATGTTTGTTAACCATAGACATGATTTGTCATTTGATTAACGGGATCACATCATTAGGAGAATGATGTGATTGACTTGACCCATTTCGTTAGCTTAGCACTTGATCGTTTAGTATGTTGCTATTGCTTTCTTCATGACTTATACATGTTCCTATGACTATGAGATTATGCAACTCCCGTTTACCGGAGGAACACTTTGTGTGCTACCAAATGTCACAACAAAACTGGGTGATTATAAAGGTGCTCTTTAGGTGTCTCCGAAGGTACTTGTTGGGTTGGCGTATTTCGAGATTACGATTTGTCACTCCGATTGTCGGAGAGGTATCTCTGGGCCCACTCGGTAACACACATCACTATTAGCCTTGCAAGCATTGTAACTAATGAGTTAGTTGCGGGATGATGTATTACGGAATGAGTAAAGAGACTTGCCGGTAACGAGATTAAACTAGGTATTGAGATACCGACGATCGAATCTCGGGCAAGTAACAAACCGATGACAAAGGGAACAACGTATGTTGTTATGCGGTTTGACCGATAAAGATCTTCGTAGAATATGTGGGAGCCAATATGAGCATCCAGGTTCCGCTATTGGTTATTGGCCGAAGACGTGTCTCGGTCATGTCTACATAGTTCTCGAACCCGTAGGGTCCACACGCTTAAAGTTTCGGTGACGATTGTATTATGAGTTTATGTGATTTGATGTACCGAAGGTAGTTCGGAGTCCCGGATGAGAACGGGGACATGACGAGGAGTCTGGAAATAGTCAAGACTTAAAGATCGATATATTGGACGACTATATTCGGACATCGGAAAGGTTCTGAGTGATTCGGGTATATTTGGAGTACCAGGGAGTTACGGGAATTCATCGGGAGAAGTATTGGGCCTTATTGGGCCATACGGGAATAGAGGAGAGAGGCCAAAGGAAGGAGGCGCGCGCCCCCCTCTGGTCCGAATTGGACAAGGGGTGTAGCCCTTTTTTCCTTCTCCCTCTCCCCTCTTTCCTTCTCTCCTACTCCGGAAAGGAAAGGGGAATCCTACTAGGACTTGGGAGTCCTAGTAGGACTCCCGACACTTGGCGCGCCCCCTCTAGGGCCGGCCTCTCCCTCCCTCCTTTATATACGGGGGCAGGGGGCACCTCTAGAAACAACAATTGATCGCTTGGATCTCTTAGCTGTGTGCGGTGCCCCCCTCCATCATAGTCCACCTCGATAATATTGTAGCGGTGCTTAGGCGAAGCCCTGCGTCGGTAGAACATCATCATCGTCACCACGCCGTCGTGCTGACGGAACTCTCCCTCAAAGCTCGGCTGTATTGGAGTTCGAGGGACGTCATCGAGCTGAACGTGTGCTGAACTCGGAGGTGCCGTATGTTCGGTACTTGATCGGTCGGATCATGAAGACGTACGACTACATCAACCGCGTTGTACTAACGCTTCCGCTTTTGGTGTACGAGGGTACGTGGACACACTCTCCCCTCTCGTTGCTATGCATCACCATGATCCTACGTGTGCATAGGATTTTTTTTGAAATTACTACGTTCCCCAACAGTGGCATCCGAGCCAGGTTTTATGTGTAGATGTTATATGCACGAGTAGAACACAAGTAAGTTGTGGGCGATACAAGTCATACTACTTACCAGCATGTCATACTTTGGTTCGGCGGTATTGTTGGATGAAGCGGCCCGGACCGACATTACGCGTACGCTTACGCGAGACTGGTTCTATCGACGTGCTTTGCACACAGGTGGCTGGCGGGTGTCAGTTTCTCCAACTTTAGTGGAACCGAGTGTGGCTACGCCCGGTCCTTGAGAAGGTTAAAACAACACTAACTTGACGAACTATCATTGTGGTTTTGATGCGTAGGTAAGAACGGTTCTTTCTCAGCCCGTAGTAGCCATGTAAAACTTGCAACAACAAAGTAGAGGACATCTAACTTGTTTTTGCAGGGCATGTTGTGATGTGATATGGTCAATACATGATGCTATATTTATTGTATGAGATGATCATGTTTTGTAACGGAGTTATCGACAACTGGCAGGAGCCATATGGTTGTCGCTTTATTGTATGCAATGCAATCGCCCTGTAATTGGTTTACTTTATCAGTAAGCAGTAGCGATAGTTGTAGAAGCAATAAGATGAGGACGACGATGGTGATCATGACGGTGCTTCGGAGATGGAGATCACAAGCACAAGATGATGATGGACATATCATATCACTTATATTGATTGCATGTGATGTTTATCCTTTATGCATCTTATTCTGCTTTGTTTGACGGTAGCATTATAAGATGATCTCTCACTAAATTTCAAGATAAAAGTGTTCTCCCTGAGTATGCACCGTTGCCAAAGTTCGTCGTGCCTAGACACCACGTGATGATCGGGTGTGATAATCTCTACGTCCATCTACAACGGGTGCAAGCCAGTTTTGCACACGCAGAATACTCGGGTTAACTTGACGAGCCTAGCATATGCAGATATGGCCTCGGAACACCGAGACCGAAAGGTCGAGCATGAATCATATAGTAGATATGATCAACATAGTGATGTTCACCATTGAAAACTACTCCATTTCACGTGATGATCGGTTATGGTTTAGTTGATATGGATCACGCGATCACGTAGATGATTAGAGGGATGTCTATCTAAGTGAGAGTTCTTGAGTAATTTGATTAATTGAACTTTAATTTATCATGAACTTAGTCCTGGTAGTATTAGCATATCTATGTTGTAGATCAATAGCTTGTGTTTAGCTCCCCTGTTTTATTTTTGATATGTTCCTAGAGAAAACTAAGTTGAAAGATGTTAGTAGCAATGATGCGGATTAGATCCGTGATCTGAGGATTATCCTCATTGCTGCACGGAAGAATTATGTCCTTGATGCACCGCTAGGTGACAGACCTATTGTAGGAGCAGATGCAGACGTTATGGACGTTTGGCTGGCTCAATATGATGACTACTTGATAGTTTAGTGCACCATGCTTAACAACTTAGAATCGGGACTTCAAAGACGTTTTGAACATCATGGATCATATGAGATGTTCGAGGAGTTGAAGTTAATATTTCAAGAAAATACCCGAGTTGAGCGATATGAAGTCTCCAACAAGTTCTATAGCTAAAAGATGGAGGAGAATAGCTCAAGCAGTGAGCATGTGCTTAGATTGACTGGGTACTACAATCGCTTGAATTAAGTGGGAGTAAATCTTCCAGATAAAATAGTGATTGACAGAATTCTCTAGTCACCATCACCAAGTTAGTAGAACTTCGTGATGAACTATAGTATGCAAGGGATGACATAAATGATTCCTGAGCTTTTCATGATGATGAAATCGATGAAGGCAGAAATCAAGAAAGAGCATCAAGTGTTGATGATTAACAGGACCACTAGTTTCAAGAAAAGGGCAAAGGGAAAGAAAGGGAACTTTAAGAAGAACGGCAAGCAAGTTGCTGCTCAAGTGAAGAAGCCCAAGTCTGGATCTAAGCCTGAGACTAAGTGCTTCTACTGCAAAGGGACTGGTCACTGGAAGACGAAATGCCCTGAATATTTAGTGGATAAGAAGGATGGCAAAGTGAACAAGGGTATATTTGATATACAGGTTATTGATGTGTGCCTTACTAGTATTTATAGTAGCCCCTGGGTATTTGATACTTGTTCGGTTGCCAAAAAATTAGTAACTCGAAACAGGAGTTACAGAATAAATAGAGACTAGTTAAGGGTGAGTGACGATGTGTTTGGAAGTGGTTCCAAGATTGATATGATCATCATCGCACACTCCCTATACTTTCAGGACTAGTGTTAAACCTAAATTAATGTTATTTGGCGTTTGCGTTGAGCATGAATATGATTTGATCATGTTTATTGCAATACGGTTATTCATTTAAAATCAGAGAATAATTGTTGTTCTCTTTACATGCATAAAACCTTCGATGGTCATACACCCAATGAAAATAGTTTGTTGGATCTCGATCGTAATGATACACATATTCATAATATTGATGCCAAAAGATGTAAAGTTGATAATGATAGTGCAACTTATTTGTGCCACTGCCGTTTAGGTCATATTGGTGTAAAGCGCATGAAGAAACTCCATGGTGATGGGATTTTGGAATCACTTGATGCTTGCGAACCATGCCTTATGTGCAAGATGGCTAAAACTCCGTTCTCCGGAACAATGGAGCAAGCAACTTACTTTTTGGAAATAATACATACTGATGTATGCAATCCGATGAGTGTTGAGGCTCGCGGCGAGTATCATTATTTTTGACCTTCACAGATGATTTGAACAGATATGGGTATATCTACTTGATGAAACATAAGTCGGAAACATTTGAAAATTTCATATAATTTCAGAGTGAAGTGGAAAATCATCGTAACAAGAAAATAAAGTTTCTATGATCTGATCGTGGAGGAGAATATTTGAGTTACGAGTTTGGTCTTCATTTGAAACAATGCGGAATAGTTTCGCAACTCACGCCACCTGGAACACCACAGCATAATGGTGTGTCCGAACATCGTAACCGTACTTTATTAGATATGGTGCAATCTATGATGTCTCTTACCAATTTACCACTATCGTTTTGGGGTTATGCATTAGAGACAACTGCATTCACGTTAAATAGGGCACCATCTAAATCCGTTGAGATGACACTATATGAACTATGATTTGGCAAGAAACCAAAGTTGTCGTTTCTTAAAGTTTGGAGTTGCAATGCTTATGTGAAAAGGTTTGAACCTGATATGCTCGAACCCAAATCGTAGAAATGCATCTTCATAGGATACCCAAAGGAGACTGTTGGGTACACCTTCTAATCACAGATCCAAAGGCAAAATATCCATTGCTAAGAATGGATTCTTTCTAGAGAAGGAGTTTCTCTCGAAAGAAGTGAGTGGGAGGAAAGTAGAACTTGATGAGGTAACTGTTCCCGCTCCCTTATTGGAAAGTAGTTAATCACAGAAATCTGTTCCTGTGACTACTACACCAATTAGTGAGGAAGCTAATGATGATGATCATGTAACTTCAGATCATGTTACTACCGAACCTCATAGGTAAACCAGAGTGAGATCCGCACCAGAGTGGTACGGTAATCCTGTTCTGGAGGTCATGTTAAGTGACCATGACGAACCTACAAACTATGAGGAAGCGATGATGAGCCTAGATTCTGCGAAATGGCTTGAGGCCATGAAATCTGAGATGGGATCCATGTATGAGAACAAAGTGTGGACTTTGTTTGACTTGCCCGATGATCGGCAAGCCATAGAAAATAAATGGATCTTCAAGAGGAAGACGAACGCTGATAGTAGTGTTACTATCTACAAAGCTAGACTTGTCGAAAAAGGTTTTGACAAAGTTCAAGGTGTTGACTACGATGAGATTTTCTCACTCGTAGCAATGCTTAAGTCTGTTCGAATCATGTTAGCAAATTGCCACATTTTATGAAATCAGGCAAATGGATGTCAAAACTACGTTCCTTAATGGATTTCTTCAGAAGAGTTGTATATGATGCAAACAGAAGGTTTTGTCGATCCTAAAGGTGCTAACAAAATGTGCAAGCTCCAGCGATCCATCTATGGACTGGTGCAAGCATCTCAGAGTTGGAATATACGCTTTGATGAGTTGATCAAAGCATATAGTTTTATATAGACTTGTGGTGAAGCCTGTATTTACAAGAAAGTGAGTGGGAGCACTACAACATTTCTGATAAATATATGTGCATGACATATTGTTGACCGGAAATAATGTAGAATTTTCTGGAAAGCATAAAGGAGTATTTGAAAGGAGTTTTTTTTCAAATAAAGACCTCGGTGAAGCTACTTACATATTGAGCATCAAGATCTATAGAGATAGATCAAGACGCTTGATAAGTTTTTTCAATGAGTACATACATTGACAAGATTTTGAAGTAGTTCAAAATGGAACAGTCAAAGAAAGAGTTCTTACCTGTGTTACAAGGTGTGAAATTGAGTAAGACTCCAAGCCCAACCACGACAGAAGATAGAAAGAGAATGAAAGCCATTCCCTATGCCTCAGCCATAGTTTCTATAAAGTATGCCATGTTATGTACCAGATCTATTGTATGCCCTACACTGTGTTTAGCAAGGGAGTACAATAGTGATCTAGGAGTAGATCACTGGACAACGGTCAAAATTATCCTTAGTGGAATAAGGATATGTTTCTCGATTATGGAGGTGAGAAAAGGTTTGTCGTAAAGGGTTACGTCGATGCAAATTTTGACACTGATCCATATGACTCTAAGTCTCAATCTGGATACACTTTGCAAGTGGGAGCAATTAGCTAGAGTAGCTCCGTGCAGAGCATTATTGACATAGAAATTTGCAAAATACATATGGATCTGAATGTGGCAGACCCGTAGACTAAACTTCTCTCACAAGCAAAACATGATCACACCTTAGTACTCTTTGGGTGTTAATCACATAGTGATGTGAACTAGATTATTGACTCTAGTAAACCCTTTGGGTGTTGGTCACATGACGATGAGAACTATGGGTGTTAATCACATGGTGATGTGCATTATTGATGTTAAATCACATGGCGATGTGAACTAGATTGTTGACTCTAGTGCAAGTGGGAGACTGAAGGAAATATGCCCTAGAGGCAATAATAAAGTTATTATTTATTTCCTTATTTCATGGTAAATGTTTATTATTCATGCTAGAATTGTATTAATTGGAAACATGGTACATGTGTGAATACATAGACAAACAGAATGTCACTAGTATGCCTCTACTTGACTAGCTCATTGATCAAAGATGGTTATGTTTGCTAACCATAGACATGTGTTGTCATTTGATTAATGGGATCACATCATTAGGAGAATGATGTGACTGACTTGACCCATTTCGTTAGCTTATCACTTGATCATTTAGTATGTTGCTATTGCTTTCTTCATGACTTATAAATGTTCACATGACTATGAGATTATGCAACTCCCATTTACCGGAGGAACACTTTGTGTGCTACCAAACGTCACAACGTAACTGGGTGATTATAAAGGTGCTCTACAGGTGTCTCCGAAGATACTTGTTGGGTTGGCGTATTTTGAGATTAGGATTTGTCACTCCGATTGTTGGAGAGGTATCTCTGGGCCCACTCGGTAATGCACATCACTATAAGCCTTGCAAGCATTGTAACTAATGAGTTAATTGCGGGATGATGTATTACGGAATGAGTAAAGAGACTTGCCGGTAACGAGATTAAACTAGGTATTGAGATACCGACGATCGAACCTCGGGCAAGTAACATACCGATGACAAAGGGAACAACGTATGTTGTTATGCGGTTTGACCGATAAAGATCTTCGTAGAATATGTGGGAGCCAATATGAGCATCTAGGTTCCGCTATTGGTTATTGGCCGGAGACATGTCTCGGTCATGTCTACATAGTTCTCGAACCCGTAGGGTCTGCATGCTTAAAGTTTCGGTGACGATTGTATTATGAGTTTATGTGATTTGTTGTACCGAAGGTAGTTCGGAGTCCCGAATGAGATCGGGGACATGACGAGGAGTCTGGAAATGGTCGAGACATAAATATCAATATATTGGATGACTATATTCGGACATCGGAAAGGTTCCGAGTGATTCGGGTATTTTCGGAGTACCGGGGAGTTACGGGAATTCACCGGGAGAAGTATTGGGCCATACGGGAATAGAGGAGAGAGGCCAAAAGGAAGGAGGCGCGCCCCCCCCTCTAGTCCGAATTGGACAAGGGGTGCAGCCCTTTTTTCCTTCTCCCTCTCCCCCTCTTTCCTTCTCTCCTACTCCGGAAAGGAAAGGGGAATCCTACTAGGAATTGGGAATCCTAGTAGGACTTCCCAAACTTGGCGCGCCCCCTCTAGGGCTGGCCTCTCCCTCCCTCCTATATATAGGGGGGGTAGGGGGCACCTCTAGAAACAACAATTGATCTCTTGGATCTCTTAGCCGTGTGCGGTGCCCCCCTCCACCATAGTCCACCTCAATAATATCGTAGCGGTGCTTAGGCGAAGCCGTGCATCGGTAGAACATCATCATCGTCACCACGCCGTCGTGCTGATGGAACTCTTCCTCAAAGCTCGGCTGGATCGGAGTTCGAGGGACGTCATCGAGCTGAACGTGTGCTGAACTCGGAGGTGCCGTATGTTCGGTACTTGATCGGTCGGATCATGAAGACGTACGACTACATCAACCACGTTGTGCAGACGCTTCCGCTTTCGACCTATGAGGGTACGTGGACACACTCTCCCCTCTCGTTGCTATGCATCACCATGATCCTGCGTGTGCGTAGGATTTTTTTGAAATTACTACGTTCCCCAACAGAAGGGCATTTGGGTGCTCTAGCTCACCTCTTATGCATGTGAGGTGTTCGATGAAATGCCCGAGCCACACTAGTTAAGCTTTCTCGTCTCGAAGCTTGACCTCCGAGCTCCATTTTTTCCGAGATTTGTCTAGGTTTAGCGGTCCGTCACGCCCCGTCCTCGTCTTCACCGCCGTCGATCGCCCGCGCTGATCTCGTCGCCGGCACCACCGTTGTGAGCCTCTTGTTCTTATCTTCTTTCTGAAAGAAAAACAATCTTACTTTAGATAGATACTTGTCTAATTTTCTTACTTTTGACACACATAATTATATATAATGCACGCAGATGAACCGGCAATGGTTGCACGGTGACAGACACACCTCCGAGTACATTAAGGGCGTGCGTAAATTTCTCGAAGTGGCTGAGGCAAATACGCAGAATGGTTTTATGTGTTGTCCATGCCCTGATTGTGGGAATACGAGGTCTTACTCTGACAAGAAAATCATTCACACCCACCTACTTTATAAGGGTTTCATGCCACACTATAATGTTTGGACGAAGCACAGAGAAATAGGGGTTATGATGGAAGACAACGAAGAAGAAGAGGATGATGACAACTATGTGCCCCCTGAATATAGTGATGCTGCAACGGGGGAAGCTGAAGATCAAGAGGAACCAAACGATGTGCCCGATGATGATCTCCGCCGGGTCATTGTTGATGCAAGGGAAAAGTGCGGAAGTGAAAAGGAGAAGCTGAAGTTCGATCGCATGTTAGAGGATCACAAAAAAGGGTCGTAACCCAATTGTTAAGATGGCAACACAAAGCTTGGTACCGTACTGGAATTGCTGCAGTGGAAGTCAGAGAATGCTGTGCCTGGCAAAGGATTTGAGAAGCTACTGAAAATATTGAAGAAGAAGCTTCCAAAGGATTACGAATTGCCCGACAGTACGTACGCAACAAAGAAGGTCGTATGCCCTCTAGGATTGGAGGTGGAGAAGATACATGCATGCCCTAATGACTGCATCCTCTACTGCGGTGCGTACAAGGATTTGAACGCATGCCCGGTATGCGGTGCATTGCGGTATAAGATCAGACGAGATGACCCTGGTGATGTTGAGGGCGAGCCCCGCAGGAAGAGGGTTCCTGCGAAGGTGATGTGGTATGCTCCTATGATACCACGGTTGAACCGACTGGTCAGAAACAAAGAGCATGCCAAGTTGATGCGATGGCACAGTGAGGACCATAAGAAATACGGGAAGTTGAGAGCACCCGCTGACGGGTCGCAGTGGAGAAAAATCGAGAGAAAGTACTGGGCTCAGTTTGCAGGTGACCCAAGGAACGTATGGTTTGGTTTAAGCGCGGATGGCATTAATCCTTTCGGGGAGCAGAGCAGCAATCACAGCACCTGGCTCGTGACTCTATGTATGTATAACCTTCCTCCTTGGATGTGCATGAAGCGGAAGTTCATTATGATGCCAATTCTCACCCAAGACCCTAAGCAACCCGGCAACGACATTGATGTGTACCTAAGGCCATCAGTTGAAGAACTTTTACAGCTGTGGAATGGAAACGGTGTATGCGCGTGGGATGAGCACAAATAGGTGGAATTTAACCTGCATGCGTTGCTGTTTGTAACCATCAACGATTGGCCCGCTCTCAGTAACCTTTTAGGACAGACAAACAAGGGATACCACGCATGCACGCACTGTTTAGCTGACACCGAAATTATATACCTGGACAGATGCAGGAAGACTGTGTACCTAGGCCATCGTCGATTTCTCCCGACCAAACATCAATGTCGAAAGGAAGGCAAGCATTTCAAAGGCGAGGCAAATCACTGGAAGAAGCCCGCATGCATACCGGTGATCACGTACTTGATATGGTCTCTGATTTACACGTAATATTTGGAAAGGGTCCCGGCGGACTAGCTGTTCCAAATGACGCTGAGGGACGCGCACCCATGTGGAAGAAGAAATCTATATTTTGGGACCTACCCTACTGGAAAGAGCTAGAGGTACGATCTTCAATCGACGTGATGCACGTGACGAAGAACCTTTGCGTGAACCTGTTCGGCTTCTTGGGCGTGTATGGGAAGACAAAAGATACACCTGAGGCACGGGAGGACCTGCAACGTTTGCACGAAAAAGACGGCATGCCTCCAAAGCAGTATGAAGGTCCTGCCAGCTACGCTCTTACCAAAGAAGAGAAGGAAATCTTTTTTGAATGCCTGCTCAGTATGAAGGTCCCGACTGGCTTCTCGTCAAATATAAAGGGAATAATAAATATTCCAGAGAAAAAGTTCCAGAACCTAAAGTCCCATGACTGCCACGTGATTATGATGCAACTGCTTCCGGTTGCATTGAGGGGGCTTCTACCGGAAAACGTCCGATTAGACATGGTGAAGCTATGTGCATCCCTCAACTCAATCTCTCACAAGGTGATCGATCTAGAAATCATACCAAGGCTAAGGAGTGATGTGGCGCAATGTCTTGTCAGTTTTGAGCTGGTGTTCCCACCATCCTTCTTCAATATCATGACGCACGTCCTAGTTCATCTAGTTGACGAGATTGTCATTCTGGGCCCCGTATTTCTACACAATATGTTCCCCTTTGAGAGGTTCATGGGAGTCCTAAAGAAATATGTCCGTAACCGTTCTAGTCCAGAAGAAAGCATCTCCATGGACCATCAAACATAGGATGTCATTGGGTTTTGTGTTGACTTCAGTCCTGGCCTTAAGAAGATAGGTCTCCGTAAATCGCGGTATGATGGGAGACTGACTGGAAAAGGCACGCTAGGAGCGGACTCAATAATATGCAGGGACGGGCATTCTTGGTCTCAAGCACACTACACAGCTCTACAGAACTCTACCTTGGTGACCCTGTATGTCGATGAACACAAGAACAGTCTGCGCTCCAAACACCCGGAGCAGTGTGACGACTGGATTACATGTGAACACATCATGACTTTTAGCAGTTGGTTGGAAACACGTCTCAGAGGTGACAACACTGTTTGTGATGAGCTGTACTCGTTGTCCAGGGGACCATCTTCGACTGTATTGACTTACAAAGGTTACGAGATAAATGGGAATACATTTTACACAATCTCCCTATATCAAAAGAGCACCAACCAAAACAGCGGTGTCCGCTTTGATGCAGCAACTGAGAGGGGAAAGGACACATATTATGGTTACATAGTGGACATATGGGAACTTGACTATGGACATGATTTTAAGGTCCCTTTGTTTAAGTGCAAATGGGTTAATCTTTCAGGAGGCGGGGTACAGGTAGACCCACAGTATGGAATGACAACAGTGGATCTAAACAATCTTGGGTACACTGACGAAATGTTCGTCCTAGCCAATGATGTGGCACATGTTATCTATGTGAAGGACATGTCTACCAAACCGAGAAAAAGAAAAGATAAGGAAGAGAATACATCACACGATGAGCCAAAGCGCCACACAGTTCTTTCAGGAAAAGGGACATAGTGGGAGTGGAGTGCAAGACAGACATGTCCTAAGATTATGAAAAGTTTCATGAAATTCCTCCCTTCAAAGTCAAGGCTGACCCAAGCATCCTGATAAACGATGAAGATTATCCATGGTTACGGCGCAATAAGCAAAGCACACAAGCGAAGAAAAAGTGAAGACTTTCTCTCCACAACTATTATGATGATACCATGCCAACTTTCAACCTTTTCCTAGTTCATTTGAAATGCATGTTGTAACACACGAGTTTCCGTATGAAACCCTGATATCTCGAAACAGATTGTCCGTTTTGTTGAAATGCTTTGAATGTTTTGTTGAAATGCTTTGAATGTTGCATTTTATAAACCTCTAGTATTACTGAAACTAAAATTATATAGAATTTATGCAACTAAAATTATCACAGTATTTTCTGTTCAAAACATTAAAAGCAAAAAGAATTTTATTGATGATGTGGCTTATAGCTCAATGGTGCATTTTGAACACACAAAAAGTCAGGAGTTCACAAAATTTTCATAAAGAACTTTCTTGTTACAAACTTTAATAGCAAAAAGAATTATCATAAAATAAATTAAATAAGTAATTAGAAACAAAATAATATAAACTTTAATAGAATATATAAGTAGAAATAAAATAAAATAAGATAAAATAAACTTTAATAACATAAATAAAATTTATGAAACTAAAATTATCAAAGTATTTTTTGTTCAAAACAGTATAAGCAACACCTAGTATTATTGAAACTAAAATTACATATAAAATTGATGCAACTAAAATTATCAAAGTATTTTCTGTTCAAAATCATTAAAAGCAAAAAGAATTTTCATAAAGAACTTTTTTTGTTAGAAACTTTAATAGCAAAATTACATAATAAGTAAGTAATTAGAAACAAAATAAAATAAATAAGTTTTTTGTTGTAAGTAGAAACAAAACAAAATAAATAAAGCAAAAAAGAAAACAAAAAAAGAGGGAAAAAATAAAAAATATGCCACCTACCGGGCCTCAACGGCCTGAATACGACTAGAAACCCATCCATGGGCATGGATTCAGGCCCGCAGAAGGCCAAGTAGGCCCATCAGGTATACCAGTGACAATTAGGCCCGGAAAGCCTGCAATGGAGAGGAGCTCGAGAGGGGTGCGGCAGTGGGGCTTATAAACTACTGCGCGCCCCTCTCAGCTAGCGAGGTGGGACTAAACATTTTGGCATGGGCAGAATGAGGCCTTTGGTCCCGGTTGGTTCTACCAACCGGGACTAAAGGGGGGCATTGGAACGTGTTCGTGGCACCAACCAGTACGGATGCCCCCCTTTGGTACCGGTTGGTGCCACCAACCGGGACCAAAGGCCGCCGCTTCCCGCCTTTTGGGCTGCCGAAAACTGACCTTTGGTCCCGGTTCGTGGCACCAACCGGGACTAAAGGGGGGCATTGGTCCCGGTTGTTGCCACGAACCGGAACCAATGCTCTGGCTATATAAGCTGGGCTTGTGAAAATTTCACAATCAGTTGCCCCTCTCCCTCCGCCCCCGAGCCGCCCCCCGTCGCCGTCGCCCTCCGCCGCCCCCGAGCCGCCCCCCGCTGCCGTCATCGTCGCCCTCCGCCCCCCGCCGCCGTCGCCCTCGCCGGCCGCCCCCGATGTGATCCCCTTTTTTTTCATATATGTATTAATTCTTTATTTAGATTGTTAGTAGATATCGATTTTAGTTTAGTGCATTTTAGGTTAGTGTAGAGGAAAAAGTAAAATAAGGAAAAGGAAGAAAAGATGAAGAAGTAAAGAAGGAAGAAGAATAAGAAAAAGAAGCAGGCGAGGAAGAAGGAGAAGAAGAAGGAGAAGAAGAGGAGAGGAAGAAGAGGAAAAAAGAGGAGAAGAAGAAAGGAATAGAGGAGAAGAAAAAAAATAGAATATATTCTATTTTTTCTTCTTCTCCTCTATTCCTTTCTTCTTCTCCTCTTTTTTTTGTTCTATTTTTTCTTCAATCTTCTCCTCTATTAATCCTTTCTTCTTCTCCTCTTTTTTTTCTTCTTCCGGACACCGCGGAGGTGGTTAATTAGTAGTTGAACTAGTTTATTTATAGTAAATGCTTAATTAGTAGTTGAACTAGTTGATTTAATAAAACTATTTTATTTTATAGTAAGTGCTTAATTAATTAGTAGTTGAACTAGCTGATTGAATAAAATTACTTTATTTTACTATATATAGAAGTAGTTTATTTTTAGCAAGTACTACTTTATTCAATTTATAGTAAGTGCATAGTAGTTGAACTACTTAATTTAATAAAACTAGTTTATTTTACTATATAAGTAGTTTATTTTTAGCAAGAAAATTAATAGAACTAGTTTATTTTTTAGTTAAAGCAATTATTCCCGCATCGACGTCGACGATGCCTATCCCGCATCCTCATCGTCGACTCGGTGGAGGAGGCCGACTTGATCAGAGGAGCCATGTCCGGGACTGGGCTCCGCCGGGATGGTTTTGGGATGTGCTACCTTCCAGGGGGCGTAGGTTGGTGAGGAGCCAGCCCGTCGTTGACCCGATCCTTGTTTGGTGGCGGCCGCGTGGGCCAGTGACGGTGCCGAGGCTTCCAGACACCGCGGAGGTGGTACGTCACCGTGTCAGCGAGGAGGACAAGCACGTCCGTCGCTACATGGTTGCGTTGGAGGGCAGGTTCGACAATACCTGGAAGGTTCTTCAGGGATCTCACTGGAGCGATCCTGTGATGGTTCCTTCTCTTTGGGTGTCCACCGCCCGTGCCGATACCCTTCGGGCGCTACGGTTCTAGCTATACTAGTGATGTTATATGTATGATAGTATTCGAGGTGTATTAGTGATATTATTCGACGATGTACTGACGCAAGAGATGATGTAGTTTTGCTTATAATTGAATGCATCCTAATTTGAAAACTACTTTATTTTGCAATTTGATTTTGCTTATTGAATGCTCAAATTGGAAAACTACTCCTACTTTGAATGCTGAAATTGGAGAGCACTATGCAAGGCGTATGCATATGATTAGTTGATAGCTTATAGGGTTTTTGTTTTCGCAGAAATCTAGGAGCCCCCTCCATCATCCCCGCCGTCGTCCCCGTCACTGACCCCCTCCGACCTCGAGGTGAGACCAGCCAAATCCTTTTTTAGAAAGATAATTAAACGATATTTCGGGTTGACTTTAAGTCTGTCGAGTCTCCACCATATATGAGACGACGAAGAAGCCCGACTATTGTCGTGGGGGTCGTTTCTCCTTCTTCTCCGGGTGCTAGACCTTTGTTATGCACTAGGGGTAGAAGGAGTAACGACCATCACCGACGGTCACAAATGTCAGAGAGGAATCAGTGAGGGAGAGTTCCACAATATATATATATATATATATATATATGAGAGGAAGAAGAATCTCGACTGTTGTCGTGGGGGTCGTTTCTCCTTCTTCTTCGAGTGGTAGGCCTTTGTTATGCACTAGGGGAAGAAGGAGTAACGACCATCACCGACGGTCGCAAATGTCAGAGAGGAATCAGTGAGGGAGATTTCCACCATATATATATGAGAGGACGAAGAATCCCGACTGTTCTCATGGGGGTCGCTTCTCCTTCATTCCCTGTGCTAGACATTTTGGTGTAATGCACTTGGGGACGAAGTGAGGAGCGACCATCACCGAGAGTCGAATATATACACCATGTGAGCTGAGAGTTTTCAAGAAAGGACTCGACAGACCGATAGTCAACCCATGATGAATAATAATGATCTAATTTAGTTTTTGTAGTACATATATTTAATTGTACAAGTTTAATCTTTGAATTATGAACGTAGGAAATGTCGTCATCAGACGACGAATGTCTCCCGGGGGAGGGCAGCTGGTGCCACAATGATCGAGGTCTGTGCGATAGGCCTCACCTGGACGATGATTGGCGCTTCGGCATTAAGCTTGAGGAGACCTTCGATGTTGAAACGGTATGCAACGACGACAAGTGTTTTTTCGTAATTAAGCATGACTACAACTATTTCAACGTGTAATTTTCATCTTTTACAATTCGAGTAGCTTATCCCATGCCATGCAAGGCGCTATGTCTTGGATAGGATGGGTTTTGAAGACCATGAAAGTTTTGAAACAAAGAAAATTCACCTAAGGACTCATCATGATGTGGATTTTGAAGTAAACTTGTACAATTCTGAGAGCGTAACCCATTTTGGTTGCAAAAAATGGGAAGCACTTTGCAAGATGTATGGTTTTGATGAGGGTATGCTTATCACCATGGATCTTGGTGATCCTGAAATTGAGCAAGACAATATGGACATTTGGGTCCTTGTTGATACGCCTCTAATTCTACCGCTATGTGAGTTTCTCAAACATAGTTATTAGCTAATTTATATTGTTTATTTCAAAATAGATGACATCTTATTTCCATTGATAGCTTATCTTCATTCTTCAAAGAATGTGCGGGAGATGGTAGAAAAAACCCACTACACTGATGGCTCCGAATTAACTTACAAAGAGAAAAATCATCTGGTCGGATTTTGTACTGACATTGAGAATTACAATATCTACAATCAAACTCCTCAACATTATGGTCAATACGTGCCACTAGTGCATGTGTTGAACTACGGTAACTACCATGGAGATACCCTGGTAAGATTTTTTACTATTACGACATCCGTGCATCTTTTGCATACTTCTAAAACTAGTACATCATTGCTAACTATGAAGTTATTACTATGTTTTTCAACAGATAATCCCAGAGAATTTTGTGCCTCATTTGATGTATCAGAAAGGTAGCCTTAATGTTTTGAGCATACAACCAGGTCATCCTACGAATCTCAACTGTCCATACCAGATTTCTGAAAGGAATGGAGACATGCAAATCAAAGGATGGAAAAAAATGTATGGACAGTCATAAGGAGGTTCTTGGAAGCAAAAGCCAGCGAAGCGTAAGAATTGGAGACAGGATGATCTCCATTCTCCATAATGGAGAGTCAGGGTCTATATTGTTTTATGCTATTTTACCTTAAAGAGGGTATTTAGGTCCTACCTAATACTGATGATCATGTGCTAAGAACAATTAAGTAGGGTTGGTTTGATGACTATGAGGATGATGATCGTATGACTTGTTATTAATAACGAGTAGAAGTTGTATGATTATGATTAGTAGACTTGTTATTATATATGATGATGCGAACATGAAGAGTTATTATATATCAGCGGGTGAAATGAACATGGATTGGATTGAAGTGAATGCAACATGCATGTGGTGCATGTCGAAAGTAGTACAATCCAAACTTGATCAAGTTAGGATTAGTATTACTTTCGACATGCACCACATGTTGCCTCACTTCAATCTAAGTCATGTTTAGGCATAGCAGTAGCAGTAGCATGGAGATAAGAGAGGACACAACTCTATGAGCTACCTATACCAACCTAAATTAACCCCCAAAACCCCTAAACCACCTCCTTTCAAAAAAACAGCCCCTGAAATGCTGACGCGTGGAAGCTTATTGGTCCCGGTTGGTGCTACCAACCGCCCTCGTGCCTCACCAGAGCGGCCACGTGGAGGCCCATCTGTCCCGGTTAGTATAAGAACCGGGACTAAAGGCCTAGGACATTAGTAACGACCCTTTAGTCCCGGTTCCCCAACCAGGACAGATGGGCCTTATGAACCGGGACAAATGGCCCTTTTTCTACTAGTGGCTATGAGGTATGTACATTGTTCTTTTCCTTTCTTTTTCATTTGTTTTCCAATATTTGTTGTAATATTTAAATTTTATGGTTCAAATGAATGCGAAATATTCTTAATTTTTTTAGTTTTTATAACGGACTGAGCTCGTGTTTTGGCGTGGGATTTGCATTGGTTTGGTTTGAACAAAACATATCGGCCAGCCTTTTTATTCAAGACAAAAATGGAGATGCTCGAGCGAGATAGCTTATCTCTTTTCTTTGTACATGACTAACATGCCCACATGTCAAAAACCAGCCAGATACAAGCTCCTAGCAATGACTGAACCTAATGACCGACTAGTGATGCTCATGCAGGCCAAAGATCTTATAGAAAAGCCTATGCTCAAATATGGATGACACCCTGCTTGATATTTGTGCTCTCCTTTATGCTGGCCCGCCCAATATTTTCTTCCAATCCCCGCCACTGGTGAGCACTAATCTCAACCACATGAGCGACTACTTGCAAGTAATTGAACACACACATTACATAGATAGATATATTAATATTAAGCAAGTTGCATGAACAGAACATCCATTGATATATTCATATATATATATAGGGAAGAAACACATTACATAGATAGATATTAATATTAGGGCTTATAGTAGCGCCCTTACAGATAGCTTATCCCTATGTTGGGAAATACTTGACATCTCCTACCTCCGTCGCCATGTTTACTCCTCGTCCTAGGTGTTGTAGGGGAGAGTGTGCATTCCGTTGGCGGTGGGGAAGTTGTGGTCGAAGTTGGTGAAGATGTTGTAGGCGGTGAAGGTGATGAACTTGCACCCACACCAGAAGACTTTGCCGAGGAGGAAGTAGGCGTAGAAGTGGTTGGTGAAGCGAGCAGTGAGGCCAACCACAAGGCCTCCGTTTCCCGAACCTCTCCCACGTGGAACATGACCAGAGAGCCGCATGGGAGGAGGTGGTAGCCGGCAGCGAGGAACAAGTTACCAGCTCCGTCAGGCCTCTCCACCTTGAGATGGCCCACACGCGTAGGGTGTCCTCCACGGTGACCCCGACCGGGTAATGCATATCCGGCACGGTGGCCGGCAGACGGCAGGTTGGGGCATAGTACTGCATCTTGTCTTGGGCGGCATCTTGGTTTTTCTTTGGCTTTCGGACAAGAAGAAGAAGGGGGCGCAGAAGGATGTGAGATCGAGTTGAGATAGGGGGTGTTTAAATAGTTGCGATGCGACACGCCCATTTGAATGCGTTCATCGGTGCGACACGCCAGCTTGAATGCGTTCATCGGTGTGACGTGCCCGTTTGAATGCATTCATCAGGACACTGCATCCGCTGATAATGGCAACAATAGCCCACCGGAGCCCTATGCGGTTTTCACACTGAAACGAGGCGTACCTATCGGTAAAGTTGCATCCCTAGGTTGCACTAATTTCCCGATGCGACAAAGTTGTGTCTGCGTCGGATGGCTTCGCGCGCATGCATGGCAACGGGGTGGCTACGCGCATGCACGACAGGCCGTAACTTAGGGCCTTTCGATGATGGCCCATCGGTCCGACTAGTGCCTCCACGAATGAATGCGTTTCATAAAAGGTGTCCAGCCGGCGCCTGCGGCCGCTAACGATTGTCCTTGCTGCCGCTACCAGGTGGGCCACTCACATTGTGCTCCAGACTTGCCTAAAAAAACTTCCGCTCTAGCTAATTAGGTCTCGTCTCACAGATTGACAATGGCAAACCCTAGCGCCTGACCCAAACCGTCCCCAAACAGTGATCCGACGACCCTAATAGTGCAGGGTTTTGAGAGAGGTTTGAGGGGTTTTGAGAGGGGGTTGAGAGGTTTTGTCAGGGTTTTAAAGGTTAGGGTTTACCATAACTAATTCAAAAAATATGAAACTTCCGCACATCATCTTATTATGTTACTAAGTTGCTAGGAAAAATAAGAAATTACAACTACGGTTATTTTCATGAAATTACCTTTACATAACTTAGCTATTACGGACAAGGGTCTATGGTTTTCAAGGGAAATGAGCTAGGATTTAGGGTTGACCATGTCATAGTTTGTCCAAACTATCCCATATTGCGCATGGGCCCTATATTTGCACACTAGATGTTAAGTTTTTGTTTTTATCTCATTTGGAGAAGTAAAAAAAGCTTAGAAACAGGGTTGTTTACCCTAGCTTTGGAGCTCACTTTTCATGAATATGTGTGTTACTTCACAAAAGTGTCCGGATTGATTACCTAATATGCATAAAAGTTGAGAATGCACTGGAACATACACATCAAAGTAAAAATTTGAAATGTGCCACAAATTTGAAAGTCGGTTCAAATTTGAAATCTAGCTCAAATTTGGAACATGGCACATAGTTTTCAAAGTACAACACACATTAAAATACAAGTAGCATTAGATCACACAAAATGAGACTCATATACCAATAGTTTTCACTTCTTATGACAGCTTGCTCTTGATTTCACAGCACACAACTCACCAATGTGCTTGGTTTTCTTCACTGGACTAGCTTCTGTTTGCAATGTTTCAGCAACCAGGGGCTGGCTTGCACGCTTCCTACTAACAAACAAAGCATGTAATTTTGTTAGTAATTGAAAAAATAGCCAAATCAAAAAACATCACAAACATGACATACTTTGGCCTTTCAGGAGTGTAATGACATTTTGGAGATCCTTTTTGGTGCCCAAGTTCCCGGCACAGCTTGCACATATTCTTGTTACCTTTATGGGACCTTTTAGGTTTTGGATCTTTCTCTCCCTTCTTACTACTCCCACCTTCCTCAAACGATGCCATGAATGCACTCTCCTTAGGCCTGCCAGCCTTTCTTTTCGTTAAGGGAGGACACATGGAAAATTTGATTTCCACTTCAGGCCACCGAGACTGATTTATAAGTGATGGAATTGGAGCTGCCACTGAGACTGATTTATAAGTGATGGAATTGGAGCTGCATACGCAGCCTTGAATCTTGCCACCAAGTAATATTTATGGAAATATTGGTGCATGTATATATTCGGGCGGGAGGCCAAGAAAAGCATGGCATGCTCACATGTTTCCCAGTGTGTTGCCACTCTAGGCAAGTGCAGTCATGCATTTTAGTGTTAACAACATGCCGCCTTCTAGACTTTGTATCTCTAACTTCAGCACCCCACACTATAGATTTTTCAATAGAAAAGTGTGTAACATTTCTGCTCATATTGACCACCTGTTGTACCACTACAGGAAGCTTATCCCCTTGCAGACAATCACCAATCCTTCTTATCAATTCCCACAAACGCATGATTAAGAACCTTATTTGGTCAACCATGTCATGACACGGCAAGTTTAAAAACTGCTTCACCTTGTTAAAACTCTCTGCCAAGTTGTTGTTGATATAATCCACTTGATGGCAACGTTAAATCCTGACCTGTACCATAACAAAGAATGGTAGGTGTTCATCCATGGAATAAGCTCACTGCATGCTGCCATTATCTTACCAAGATGATATGAATGTGTCTGAGTAGTGTAAGATATTGTTGCTGGCCAAATGTGCTCAAATTCTTCTCCACTAATTTTTTTGATCAAATTCATCCACATATGGCCGAAGCACTCCCTCTACTCGGTGTGGGAAAAAAACTTCTTGACTACAACATCTAGCTCTTTACATACATCTGTGTGGAATGCCACAGGTGACACTGGCCTAATACGTCTCCAACGCATCTATAAATTTTGATTGTTCCATGCTATTATATTGTCTGTTTTGGATGTTAATGGGCTTTATTTTACAATTTTATATTATTTTTGGGATTAACCTATTAACTGGAGGCCCAACCCAAATTGCTGTTTTTTTTGCCTATTTTAGTGTTTCGTAGAAAAGAAATATCAAACGGAGTCCAAACGGAATGAAACCTTCGGGAGCATGATTTTTGGAACAAACGTGATCCAGAGGACGTGGAGTGGACGTCAAGTAACCAACGAGGCAGCCACGAGGCAGGGGCGCGCCCTCCCCCCTCGTGGCTCCACCGACCTACTTCTTCCTCCTATATATACCTACGTACCCCCAAACCATCGATGAGCACCACAAAACCCTATTTCCACTGCCGCAACCTTCTGTACCCTGGAGATCCCATCTTGGGGCTTTTTCCGGAGCTCCGCCGGAGGGGGCATTGATCACGGAGGGCCTCTACATCAACTCCATGGCCCCTCCAATGATGTGTGAGTAGTTTACCTCAGACCTTCGGGTCCATAGCTAGTAGCTAGATGGCTTCTTCTCTCTCTTTGGATCTCAATACAAATTTCTCCTTGATTCTCTTGGAGATCTATTCGATGTAACTCTTTTTGCGGTGTGTTTGCCGAGATCCGATGAATTGTGGGTTTATGATCAAGTTTATCTATGAACAATATTTGAATCTTCGCTGAATTCTTTTATGTATGATTGGTTATCTTTGCAAGTCTCTTCGAATTATCAGTTTGGTTTGGCCTACTAGATTGATCTTTCTTGCAATGGGATAAGTGCTTAGCTTTGGGTTCAATCTTGCGGTGCTCGATCCCAGTGACAGAAAGGGAAACGACATGTATTGTATTGTTGCCATCGAGGATAAAAATATGGGGTTTATATCATATTGCATGAGTTTATCCCTCTACATCATGTTATCTTGCTTAAGGCGTTACTCTGTTCTTATGAACTTAATACTCTAGATGCAGGTTGGATAGCGGTCGATGTGTGGAGTAATAGTAGTAGATGTAGGCAGGAGTCAGTCTACTTGTCACAGACGTGATGCCTATATACATGATCATACCTAGATATTCTCATAACTATGCTCAATTCGATCAATTGCTCGACAGTAATTTGTTCACCCATCGTAATACTTACGCTATCTTGAGAGAAGCCACTAGTGAAACCTATGGCCCCCGGGTCTATTTTCCATCATAGAAGTTTCCAATCTATTTTATTTTGCAATCTTTACTTTCAATCTATATCATAAAAATACCAAAAAAATTATCTTATTATTATTATCTCTATCAGATCTCACTCTTGCAAGTGACCGTGAAGGGATTGATAACCCCTTTATCGCGTTGGTTGCGAGGTTCTTATTTGTTTGTGTAGGTACGAGGTGACTTGCGCGTAGTCTCCTACTGGATTGATACCTAGGTTCTCAAAAACTGAGGGAAATACTTACGCTGCTTTGCTGCATCACCCTTTTCTCTTCAAGGGAAAACGAACGCAGTGCTCAAGAGGTAGCAAGAAGGGTTTCTGGCACCGTTGCCGGGGAGATCTGCGCCAAGTCAAGACATACCAAGTACCCATCACAACTCTTATCTTTCGCATTACATTATTTACCATTTTCCTCTCATTTTCCTCTCCCCCACTTCACCCTTGTCATTTTATTCGGCCTGTTTTTCCGTTCCCCTTCTCTTTTCCAGTTTGCCTCTTTTTGCTTGTCGCTTGTTTGCTTGTGTGTTGGATTGCTTGCTTGTCACGATGATCAAGATAATACTAAATTGTGTGACTTTGCCAATACCAACAATAATGATTTTATTAGCACTCCGATTGCTCCTCTTACCAATGCTGAATCTTGTGAAATTAATACTGCTTTGCTGAATCTTGTCATGAAAGATCCGTTTTCTGGCCTTCCTAGTGAAGATGTCGCTACCCATCTAAACAACTTTGTTGATTTGTGTGATATGCAAAAGAAGAAAGATGTGGATAATGATATTGTTAAACTTAAGCTATTTCCGTTTTCGCTTAGAGATCGTGCTAAAGCTTGGTTTTCGTCTTTGCCTAAAAATAGTATTGATTCATGGAATAAGTGCAAAGATGCTTTTATCTCTAAGTATTTTCCTCCCGCTAAGATCATATCTCTTAGAAAGGATATTACGAATTTTAACAACTTGATCATGAACATGTTGCACAATCTTAGGAGAGGATGAAATTAATGATACGTAATTGCCCTACACATGGTTTGAATTTATGGATGATTATACAAAAAATTTATGCCGGATTGAATTTTGCTTCTAGAAATCTTTTAGATTCGTCCGCGGGAGGCACTTTTATGTAAATCACTTTAGGAGAAGCTACTAAAATCCAAGATAATATTATGGTTAATTATTCTCAAGGGCACACTGAAAGATCTACTAGTAAAAAAGTTCATGCGATTGAAGAGATTAATGTTTTGAGTGGAAAGATGGATGAACTTATGAAATTGTTTGCTAATAAGAGTGCTCCTACTGATCCTAATGATATTCCTTTGTCTACTTTGATTGAGAACAATAATGAATCTATGGATGTGAATTTTGTTGGTAGGAACAATTTTGGTAACAACGCGTATAGAGGTAATTTTAATTCTAGGCCGTTTCCTAGCAATTCCTCTAATAATTATGGTAATTCCTACAACAATTCTTATGGAAATTATAATGAGATGCCCTCTGATTTTGAATCTAGTATTAAATAATTAATTAGTTCGCAAAAGAGTTTCAATGCTTTGGTTGAAGAAAAATTGCTTAAGATTGATGAGTTGGCTAGGAACGTGGATAGAATTTCTCTTGATGTTGATTCTTTGAAACTTAGATCTATTCCACCTAAGCATGATATCAATGAGTCTCTCAAATATATGAGAATTTCCATTGATGAGTGCAAAGAAAGAACCACTAGGATGCGTGCTAAAAAAGATTGCTTTGTGAAAGCATGTTCTTCTAGTTACCATGATAATAATGATGAAGATCTAAAAGTGATTGATGTGTCCCCTATTAAATCTTTGTTTTTCAATATGAATCTTGATAATGATGGGACTGGAGATGAGTCAACTTTAGTTAGAAGGCGTCCCAATGATTCAGAGTTTTTAGATCTTGATGCAAAAATTGATAAAAGTGGGATTGGAGAGGTTAAAACTTTAAATAGCAATGAACCCACTATCTTGGATTTCAAGGAATTTAATTATGATAATTGTTATTTAATATATTTTATTTCCTTTTTGCAATTCGTGTTAAATTCTCCTCATGCTTATAGTCAAAATAAAGCTTTTATTAAACATATCGTTGATGCTTTAATGCAATCTTTCGAAGAAAAGCTTGAGTTGGAAGTTTCTATCCCTAGAAAACTTTATGATGAGTGGGAACCTAAAATTAAAATAAAAATTAAAGATCATGAATGCTATGCTTTGTGTGATTTGGGTGCTAGTGTTTCCACGATTCCTAAAACTTTGTGTGATTTGCTAGGTTTCCGTGAATTTGATGATTGTTCTTTAAACCTGCACCTTGCGGATTCCACCATTAAGAAACCTATGGGAATAATTAATGATGTTCTTATTGTTTCAAATAGGAATTATGTGCCCGTAGATTTCATTGTTCTTAATATAGATTGCAATCCTACATGTCCTATTATTCTTGGTAGACCTTTCCTTTGAACGATTGGTGCAATTATTAATATGAAGGAAGGGAATATTAGATTCCAATTTTCGTTAAGGAAGGGCATGGAACACTTTCCTAGAAAGAAAATTAAATTACCTTATGAATCTATTATGAGAGCCACTTATGGATTGCATACCAAAGATGATAATACCTAGATCTATCCTTGCTTTTATGCCTAGCTAGGGGCATTAAACGATAGCGCTTGTTGGGAGGCAACCCAATTTTATTTTTGTTTCTTGCTTTTTGGTTCTGTTTAGTAATAAATAATTCATCTAGCCTCTGTTTATATATGGTTTTATGCTTTTAATTAGTGTTTTTGCCAAGTAGAACCTTTGGGAAGACTTGGGGAAAGTCTTTGCGTTCTTGCTGTAAAAAACAGAAACTTTAGCGCTCACGCGATTTGCTGACATTTTTTACTGGATAGTGATATTTAGTTAATTCTTTTTGAAGATGATTAATAGATAAATTCCTCACTTAAATAAATTTATTTTAGAATTTTTGGGGTCCCAGAAGTATTCAAAACCTACAGATTACTACAGACTGTTCTGTTTTTGACAGATTCTGTTTTTCGTGTGTTGTTTGCTTATTTTGATGAATCAATGGCTAGTAATAGAGTTTATGAACCATAGAAAAGTCGGAATAAAGTAGGTTTAACACCAATATAAATAAAGAATGATTTCATTACAGTACCTTGAAGTGGTGGTTTGTTTTATTTTACTAACGGACCTCACGAAGATTTTCTTTTAAGTTTTGTGTTGTGAAGTTTTCAAGTTTTGTGTAAAGATTTGATGGATAATGGAACAAGGAGTGGGAAGAGCCTAAGCTTGGGGATGCCCAAGGAACCCCAAGGTAAAATCCAAGGACAACCAAAAGCCTAAGCTTGGGGATGCCCCGGAAGGCATCCCCTCTTTCGTCTTCGTCCATCGGTAACTTTACTTGGAGCTATATTTTTATTCGCCACATGATATGTGTTTTGCTTGGAGCATCTTGTATGATCCGAGTCTTTGATTTTTAGTTTAACACAATCATCCTTACTGTACACACCTTTTGGGAGAGACACACATGAATCGGAATTTATTAGAATACTCTATGTGCTTCACTTATATCTTTTGAGTTAGATAATTTTTGCTCTAGTGCTTCGCTTATATCTTTTAGAGCACGGCAGTGGTTCTATTTTATAGAAATAATTGATCTCTCATGCTTCACTTATATCATTTTGAGATTCCCTTAGAACAGCATGGTAATTCACTTGGCCTATAAATTTTAAATGCTAAGAGAAGTTGGATGCTTATAGATGGTTTTGAGATATAAAGGTGGTAATATTAGAGGTGTGCTAGTTGAGTAATTGTGAAATTGATGAATACTTGTGTTGAAGTTGGCAAGTCCTGTAGCATGCACGTATGGTAAACTCTATGTGACAAATTTGAAGCATGGGGTGTTCCTTGATTGCTTTCCTTATGAGTGGTGGCCGGGGACGAGCGATGGTCTTTTCCTACTAATCTATCCCCCTAGGAGCATGCACGTAGTGCTTGGTTTTGATGACTTGTAGATTTTTGCAAAGTATGTGAGTTCTTTATGACTAATGTTGAGTCCATGGATTATACACACTCTCACCCTTCCATCATTTCTAGCCTCTTCAGTACCATGCATTGCCCTTTCTAACCTTGAGAGTTGGTGCAAACTTCGCCGGTGCATCCAAACCCCGTGATATGATACGCTCTATCACACACAAGCCTCCTTATATCTTCCTCAAAACAACCACCATACCTACCTATTATGGCATTTCCATAGCCATTCCGAGATATATTTCCATGCAACTTTCCACCGTTCCATTTATTATGACACACATCATCATTGTCATATTGTTTTGCATGATCATGTAGTTGAGATCGTATTTGTGGCAAAGCCACCGTTCATAATTTTTCATACATGTCACTCATGATTCATCGCAATCCCGGCACATCGCTGGAGGCATTCACATAGAGTCATATTTTGTTCTAAGTATTGAGTTGTAATTCTTGAGTTGTAAGTAAAAAGAAGTGTGATGATCATCATTATTAGAGCATTGTCCCAGTGAGGAAAGGATGATGGAGACTATGATTCCCCCACAAGTCAGGATGAGACTCCGGACGAAAAAAAAGAGAAAAGAGGCCAAAAAAAAGAAGGCCCAAATAAAAAATGAGAGAAAAAAGAGAGAAGGGACAATGTTACTATCCTTTTTCCACACTTGTGCTTCAAAGTAGCACCATGGTCTTCATGATAGAGAGTCTCTTATTTTGTCACTTTCATATACTAGTGGGAATTTTTCATTATAGAACTTGGCTTGTATATTCCAATGACGGGCTTCCTCAAATGCCCTAGGTCTTCACGAGCAAGCAAGTTGGATGCACACCCACTTAGTTTCTTTTATGAGCTTTCATATATTTATAGCTCTAGTGCATCCGTTGCATGGCAATCCCTACTCCTTGCATTGACATCAATCGGTGGGCATCTCCATAGCCCATTGATTAGCCGCGTCAATGTGAGATTTTCTCCCTTTTTGTCTTCTCACGCAACCTCAATCATCATATTCTATTCCACCCATAGTTCTATGTCCATGGCTCGCGCTCATATATTGCATAAAAGTTGAAAGAGTTTGAAAAGGCGAAGTATGAAACAATTGCTTGGCTTGTCATCGGGTTTGTGCATGATGAGAGCATTTTGTGTGACCAAAATGAAGCATGGCCAAACTATATGACTTTTTAGGGATAAGTTTTCTTTCGCTATGGTATTTTGATAAGACATAATTGCTTGATTAGCATACTTGGAGTATTACTATTTTTATGTCAACAATAAACTTTTATCTTGAATCTTTCGGATCTGAACATTCATGCCACAATAGAGAAAAATACATTGAAGAATATTCTAGAAAACATTCCACATCAAAAATACTATTTTTATCATTATTACCTACTCGAGGACGAGCAGGAATTAAGCTTGGGGATGCCTGATACGTTTCCAACGTATCTATAATTTTTTATTGTTCCATGCTATTATATTACCTGTTTTGGATGTTAATGGGCTTTATTTTACACTTTTATATTATTTTTGGGACTAACCTATTAACCGGAGGCCCAACCCAAATTGCTATTTTTTTTTGCCTATTTGAGTGTTCCATAGAAAAAGAATATCAAACGGAGTCCAAACGGAATGAAACCTTTGGGAGCATGATTTCTGGATCAAACGTGATCCAGAGGACTTGGAGTGGACGTCAAGTAACCAACAAGGCGGCCACGAGGCAGGGGCGTGCCTTCCCCCTCGTGGCTCCACCGACCTACTTCTTCCTCCTATATATACCTACGTACCCCCAAACCATCGATGAGCACCATGAAACCCTATTTCCACCGCCGCAACCTTCTGTACCCAAGAGATCCCATCTTGTGGCCTTTTTCGGAGCTCCGCCGAAGGGGGCATTGATCACGGAGGGCCTCTACATCAACTCCAAGGCCCCTCCGATGATGTATGAGTAGTTTACCTCAGACCTTCGGGTCCATAGCTAGTACCTAGATGGCTTCTTCTCTCTCGTTGGATCTCAATACAAAGTTTTCCTCTATTCTCTTGGAGATCTATTCGATGTAACTCTTTTTGCGGTGTGTTTGTCGAGATCCAATGAATTTTGAGTTTATGATCAAGTTTATCTATGAATAATATTTGAATCTTCTCTGAATTGTTTTATGTATGATTGGTTATCTTTGCAAGTATCTTCGAATTATCAGTTTGGTTTGGCCTACTAGATTGATCTTTCTTGCAATGGGAGAAGTGCTTAGCTTTGGGTTCAATCTTGCGGTGCTCGATCCCAGTGACAAAAAGGGAAACGACACGTATTGTATTGTTGCCATCGAGGATAAAAAGATGGGGTTTATATCATATTGCATGAGTTTATCCCTCTACATCATGTCATCTTGCTTAAGGTGTTACTCTGTTCTTATGAACTTAATACTCTAGATGCATGCTGGATAGCGGTCGATGTGTGGAGTAATAGTATTAGATGAAGTTAAGAGTTGGTCTACTTGTCACAGACGTGATGCCTATATTATACCTAGATATTCTCATAACTATGCTCAATTCTATCAATTGCTCGACAGTAATTTGTTCACCCACCGTAATACTTATGCTATCTTAAGAGAAGCCACTAGTGAAACCTATGGCCCCCGGGTCTATTTTCCATCATACAAGTTTCCAATCTATTTTATTTTGCAATCTTTACTTTCAATCTATATCATAAAAATACCAAAAGTATTTATCTTATTATTATTATCTCTATTAGATCTCACTCTTGCAAGTGGCCGTGAAGGGATTGGCAACCCCTTTATCGCGTTGGTTGCAAGGTTCTTATTTGTTTGTGTAGGTACGAGGTGACTTGCGCGTGGTCTCCTACTGGATTGATACCTTGGTTCTCAAAAACCGAGGGAAATACTTACGCTACTTTGCTACATCACCCTTTCCTCTTCAAGGGAAAACCAACGCAGTGCTCAAGAGGTAGCATGGCCCTATGCATCTTTTCAACTGCATCATGAACCATGTCCAGAAACCTCTGTCTTTGAGTGAAACAAGCCAATAGCAACAGGGAACATCCAATTGTGGCCATGTAGAGCATTGCATGCTGCCATTTGACCATCCCACTTGCTAATTAAAGAAGAAGAGCCTATGCTTAAATATGGATGACACCTTGCTTTGAAGCCATCGATGCAAGGCTTTAAAGCCATAAAGAACTTAGAGAAAATGACTTTGTCAACCTCTGTTACCTTAGTACCTATCCCAACAACACTACCAGGTGACCTCTTCTCCACCTCTGCTTTTAAGTTATAAAGCATCCTAAAGGTATTTTCCCAATCACCATATAATTGCTTCATTGCCCTTTGTTTTTCCTTCCACACCGTGGTATATTCCAGCTTAATGTGGCACTGATTTTCTAAGCCTACTAAAAGTTGCTTTGCAGTAGTGCTTGGTGTGTCTTGGCTAAAATATGAGTGATCTTTTCTGCAACCCAAATGTGTGATGCCATGGTTGGTACTCTCTGTGAACTTGTAATAGAAGTGTGTTGATGTGGAATTTGATTAACCCTGATGGTAATTCCATCAGGCTAGCGTCTAGTACATATGTACCACTTGCAAGGCTTGGCATTTTCATCAAATCCTCTGCACATCGCATAAAACTTCTTTCTATCGGCCCACTTAGTTTTGGCATCAAACTCATGCTTGACCACATAAGTGTTGAAACACATTATAAACTCATCCATGTTTGGCCACAACTTCCCCACTTCAATAACATGGTTTTCTTTGTCATAGACATTTACCATCTCATTATCATGTGCATCATCAACACCATATGCAGCATCTTCCATCAAATGTCTATCCACATCTTCGGATGAATCTCTATTAGCATCAGTAGGCAAACTAGATTCCCCTCTCCTCATTATCTCTATCATCTATTTGTATGCCCAAACAATTGCCATCTCAGTGTCGGCCATTGGTGTAGTGAACAAATATACAGGGTCATCTAATTCAACTGAATTCCAATCAACGGTAGCAACCCTTTCAGCACCAACCCATGTTTGTCAATGTCGGTTCCATCTCATTCAGCAAACCCACGCCCCCACAATCTAGATTCCAAATCATCCAAAAACAGAGGCTCTGTGGTCAGATCTAACTCGACGTGGAGTAGGGTTTCGAATTCACTCACCTTATCCGCCACAGCCGAGAACGATAGGTCTGCCGCCTGCCTACCGCCGCTGATAATAAGAGGAGAGCAGGGAGGATTATGTCTTGCACGATGGACCCACCTATCTTAACATAAGCTCATTATGTTGACGTTCGTTTATCCCTGGTCGTTAAGTAGTTATTTCTGCCTTAAAACATCTCACAACAACTTTTTTTACCAATTGTGTCTCTCTCTCCTTCTATTACTCGTTAAAAAATGTCACGCAGGTAGTAGGTTTCCCCACCTGCCAGGATATCACATCGGCCCACTAGTCAGGACGTAATGGTCAATGGCGTTGACTGGACGACAATGCTCCATTTGGCCTTTTGTGAGCAGGTGTGGAGTGGGGAGGGGAAAAGTGAGCAAAGTTAGTTGGCTGGGACAAAACTAAGCGCAACTAAGAAACCAGGGGCAAAAAAATAGAAAACCATATTAGAAACACCCATGACAGGATTTTGCAAGCAGGAGCGTCCATGCAAAATAAGACGCGGCTACTAGTCTGACCGAATACCAGCAGCGTCCAGAAAAACAAAGGCCGCTTCTAGTTGTACGTGACTAGCGACGTCCGACAAAAAAGACGTTGCCCATGATGTACACAAAGGAAGGTATTCTGCCTAGAAACACCAGCACCGTATGCAGAAAGAGAACACCACAAACTAAGAGTAAACTAGGAGCGTCCAGCCAAGCTGGAACACAACAAAACTAAAAGCAATGACCACACCATCCATATGCATGTTTGGGTTCATGAAAGCAGCAATGATTTTGCAGAGCAAACGCTGCGAATGCATGAATAGTTACAAGTGTTCGAGATTTGAATTGCTGTTAATGGCTTCTCAAAAACAAAAATGGGTGCCAGCTTGGCTAACAAAAGGAGTCGACCAGTGGATTTATCTCATAACGTTTGTGTAATAAATTGAATTTTGAACCACATATTGTAGTGATCACATGCATAATGACACCATGCAAGTTCAGTTTTTTTAAATGACAATTACAACAATATTTAAATTCGACTAAAATCTTACAGCCAGCACGAAATGCTGCTACGCTGCGCACTAGTAGCGTGTGAATCGCGTAGACGATGCTAAATTAACTAATATATTATCTTGTTCTACAAAAGAAAACCGATATCTCATATAAATCCCAAAATTGGAGATGTAACTTTGTTTTGTCTGCATTAGATGTATACAATATTTTCAGGTCACAAAAATAGCAACACTGCATTGCCACCTCACAAATCGAACACTTCCCCACCTTCAAACCAACGAATCTCCCCTAACATCGATAGGTTATTAAAATTTCTCATAATTTTTGTGTAAATGATACGTCCATTTTGCATCATGTTTCCATATTGATATTTATTGCATTATCGACTGTTATTTCACTTTATAATACAATACTTATGCCTTTGTCTCTTATTTTGTAGGTTTCACATGAAGAGGGAGATTGCCGGCAGCTGGAATTCTGGACCAGAAAGGTCTATATCGGACTCACCTTTTCCGAACAACTCCAAATGAGCTGAAAATTGACGGAAAATTATTTTGGAACATATAAAAATATTGGCCAAAGAATTACCACATGGGGACCCAGCAGGCAGCCACAAGCCTGGGGGCCCCGTGGGTGCACCCATTGGTAGGCCTTCAAAGCCCATCTTCTGCTATATGATTCCATTTGACCTAGAAAAAATTGGAAGGAAGGTTTCGGGATGAAGTGCCGCCGTCTCAAGGTGGAACCTGGGTAGGAGCACTTTTGCTCTCTGGCGGAGCGATTCTGCCGGGGAAACTTCCCTTCGGGAGGGGGAAGTCGAAGCCATCGCCATCACCAACGATCCTCTCATTGTGGGAGGACCAATCTTCATTAACATCTTCACCAGCACCATGTCATCTCAAACCCTAGTTCATCTCTTGTATTCAATCTTTGTCGCAAACCTTAGATTGGTCCTTGTGGGTTGCTAGTAGTGTTGATTACATCTTGTAGTTGATGCTAGTTAGTTTATTTGGTGGAAGATTATATGTTCAGATTCTTTATGCTATTCAATACCCCTCTGATCTTGACATTGAATATGATTTGTGAGTAGTTACTTTTGTTCTTGGGGACATGGGAGAAGTCTTGTGATAAGTACTCATGTGAATTTGGTATTCGCTCGATATTTTGATCATATGTATGTTATTGCTTCCTTTAGTGGTGTCATATGAACATCGACTACAAGATACGTCACCATCTTTGGGCCTAAGGGAATGCATTGTAGAGTAGTAATTAGATGATGGGTTGCTAGAGTGACAGAAGCTTAAACCCTAGTTTATGCGCTATTCCGTAAGGGGCTGATTTGGATCCATATGTTTCATGCTATGGTTAAATTTATCTTATTTCTTCTTTTGTAGTTGTGGATGCTCGCGAGAGAGGGTTATCATAACTGGGAGGTTTGTTCAAGTAAGAAAAACACCCAAGCGTCGGTCCACCTACATATCAAATAATGAAAGTAGCGAACGAGAATCAAACAAACATGATGAAAGTGACTAGGTGAAATCCACGTGTGTCCTCAAGAACGCTTTGATTATTATAAGAGAATGTTTCGGCCTGTCCTTTGCTACAAAAAGGATTGGGCTACCATGTTGCACTTTGTTACAATTACTACTTGTTGCTTGTAACAAATTACCTTGCTATCAAACTATCTATTATCGATAATTTCAGTGCTGGCAGACAATCCCTTGTTGAAAACCGCTTGTCATTTCCTTCTGCTCCCTGTTGGGTTCCACACTCTTACTTATCGAAAGGACTACACTTGATCCCCTATACTAGTGGGTCATCAGGACTCTTTTCTGGCACCATCGCCGGGGAGTGAAGCGCCTTTGGTGAGTGGAATTGGTAAGGAAACATTTATATTACGTGCTGAAATTTACTGTTACTTGTTATTATGGAAAACAATCCTTTGAGGGGTTTCTTCAGGGTATCTTCGCCTTGACTGGAAGCACAATGAGTTGCTCCTCAACCTACCGCACTTACTAAAATTATTTATTATGAGATTCCTTTGAGTGTGATAGAGAAACTGCTAGCTAATCCTTATGCAGGAGATGGAACAATACATCCTGATATGCACCTAATCTATGTGGATGAAGGTTGTGGATTGTCGATGTCAAAACCGGCGGATCTCGGGTAGGGGTCCCGAACTGTGCGTCTAAGGCGGATGGTAATAGGAGGCAGGGGACACGATGTTTTACCCAGGTTCGGGCCCTCTTGATGGAGGTAAAACCCTACGTCCTGCTTGATTTACTCTTGATGATATGGGTATTACAAGAGTTGATCTACCACGAGATCGGAGAGGCTAAACCCTAGAAGCTAGCCTATGGTATGATTGTATGTTGTCCTACGGACTAAAACCCTCCGGTTTATATACACACCGGAGGGGGCTAGGGTTACACAAGGTCGGTTACAAAGGAGGAGATATCCATATCCGCACTGCCTAGCTTGCCTTCCACGCCAAGTAGAGTCCTATCCGGACACAGGACGAAGTCTTCAATCTTGTATCTTCATAGTCCAAAAGTCCGGCCAAAGGATATAGTCCGGCTGTCCGGAGACCCCCTAATCCAGGACTCCCTCAGTAGCCCCTGAACCAGGCTTCAATGACGATGAGTTTGGCGCGCAGTGTTGTCTTCGGCATTGCAAGGCGGGTTCCTCCTCCGAACACATCACAGAAGAGTTTGAATACCAGGATAGTGTCCATCCTGCAAAATAAATTCAACATACCACCGTAGAGACAATAATATTTCCACAAATCTTAATCTGCTGACATGCTTTGGCAACATGACATCAGGCCATGGCTCAGTGATTATTCGAACCATTTTTGTTTAACCAGCTCCACACATAACGCGAGGCGGTTTCTTGACACGTCTTGTCAAAGCAGAGATCGTGTTCCCCTAATTATGGGATTCTCATCAATATGGTCGTGGGTAACCCAACCGCGCCATTGATTACGGCGCTTGGGGGATAAGCGAGTTTTACCAGGCTAGTGGGGGCGCATAGTTTCGGCTGCCCTTATAAATGGACAAGGTTTAACCTTTTTCTACCCACGCCTTCTTCCTCCTTGCTCATCCACTCTTGCGCACTCGAGCTCCAACGCCCAAGCCCAGATCCTTCCCCTCAACCTTCTCCAATCATGTCCGGAGCGGGAGGAAAATGGATGGCTTCCTCCGTTACAGAGGGACACATCAAGAAGCTGCGCGGAGCCGAATACTTGGCCGCGAATATCGCGCATCGGCTGCCCGCTGCGGGGCAGATCGTTCCTACCCCTGAACCTCACGAGAGGGTAGTCTTCCTCCACCACTTCCTCCGTGGACTGGGGTTTCCCCTCCGTCCATTCGTTCGTGGTCTCATGTTCTACTACGGGCTGGACTTCCATGATCTGGCCCCGAACTTCGTCCTCAACATTTCGGCGTTCATCGTCGTGTGTGAGGCTTTCCTTCGCATCCGGCCCCACTTTGGCCTATGGTTAAAGACCTTCAATATCAAGCCAAAGGTAGTGGGTGGAAAACAAGAAGAATGCGGTGGAGCCATGGTGGGCAAGATGCCCAACATTATATGGCTTGAAGGCTCCTTCATGGAGACCATAAAGGGGTGGCAATCGGCGTGGTTCTACATCACCGAGCCGCGTGACACCAACTGGGTGGCTGCCCTCGAATTTCGATCCAGAATCCCCACGCGGCTCACCTCCTGGAAAGAGAAGGGCCTGTCCTGGGGTTCATCGATGGATCTGGACGGACTCCAGAAATGTATCCAGAATATGGCGAGCAAGAAGCTCAAGCTTATCAACATAGTCCAGGTCTTGCTCATCCGCCGGATCCTCCCGTGTCAACAACGGGATTTCAACTTGTGGGAGTTTGACCCGGCCCAGCACTAGACTCTGAGCGAGCTCTTCGACACGATGCACAAGGACGTCTGGAGGGTGCTGTTCAAGGGCGCCAAGGTCCCTCCCTCTCTCACCGAGGACCGCGGGCTAAGCGCGAAGCGCCGAGCACATTCGGTGAGTTCTATACATCAAGTAGGATATTTATTTCCCCTAGCTTAACCATGTGTGGGGTCTGAGCTCCATGCCTTTGACAGGACTGGGTGGAGACGTCGGGGCAAATTAACTGTCTGGCCCCTTTGCCTGAAGACACTACGGACGCTCTCCTGACGGAGATGCTGACTCCGGTTCCTTACAAGGTGCCGGAGAAGACCAAGAAGGCCAAGGGAACCCGAAAGAGTTCCCGACGCCAGGTGTTACCGGACTCATCGTCCGATAACTCCGCGACGCACTCCTCCCCCGAAGACGAGGAGGAATATGAAGATGCTCCCCCTCCAGTCGGGGGAGACAAGAAAAGGAAGGCCGCCCCAACCGGGGGGCCGAGGGTCCAAGAAGGTAAGGACTCTCCTTCCAGACTACTCCACCACCATCGCCGAAGGCGAAGACGAGTGGCTGCTCAGGGCCAAGCCCCTGGCGAAGTCGTAAGTATTCGGATGCCAGAATAACTCATAGCATACCTTTGTCGCACCGCTTCTCCTAACGCCGAATTATGATTATGTAGACCGCCACGAGCCCGTATCGACGTATCTTCAGATGGCTCCCTGGGCTCGTCGGACATGGATAGCGATCCACTTCCGACTGCCACCTCCCCTTTCCCTACAGACAACGCCGAGGTATTGTCTCAAGAGGCACCGGGTCGAGGGGAGACAGTCCCGGAGGCGCCTCAAGGCGACCTTCCGGATTCCGGGAGCAGAGGGAGCAAGGCTCCCGAGGGCTCCGAGTTCGGCCCTCAGCCGAACACCGCGCCAGGGGCTATAATGCGTTATCACTATAATGCGTTATCACTATCACTTAGCCATAGAATTATATAATTTTAAATTTCGGAGAAGCCCCTAGTGTTCGGAAGGCCGAACTCGGGGCGCGATACACGCCTTAAGCCGGACAGGGCCGACTCCTCGCTCTAAGCGGCATAAGTCTTTAAGGACTAAAAAACCTCTCGAACAGCGACTAGTCTCTCGCCTTATCATGACAGTCAGTTTTTAGCTTTCTCTACTGAGGTGCTTAGCCCAGCAGAACTGGGGCACAATCGCAGTAGTTCTCCCAGTGCTACCTTAGGCGATATAGCAGAACGTAAGGTACCAAAACATGGGAGCCGGGCAAAACCAACTATTGATCCAAGACATGATTCGGAGCTGATGCATATAATGCTATAAGTTCGGGGTGCCGCACTGTTGAAAGTGTTCGGACTTCTCACGCCGTATTGTGGGGTATGCTTAAGACCCTAGCGTATTGGCCATACCAGAGTGTACGGGTGCTGGATGTCATGAATGAACATATATATAAAGAAGAATGCAATAATAGTCTTAATGCTATGCATTGTTTATTCAAAAAGGTGCGTTAAAGAAGAATGATACATGCAGTGCAATAAGCAAAAAGTAGGACTATGTCCCCTCCAAGGGCGAGCTGAAGAATAGTATTAAGGCAAGTATTACACTCGTTATCGTAATCCACCTGGGAGTTCCGTGGTGTGACGTAGCTTTCTGCCTTCTTGGTTGCTGCATCATATGTTCGACAATCATGCTGTCGGACCGGGTTTCCAGAGATTAAAGTCCTGAAAAGAAAATAACAAAACGGGAAGCCCCTAGTGCGGTTTAAGCCGCGTCTTGGGGCGTGCCATAGTCATGCCCCCCTCCCCGCCTGTGCCCATGGTATTTTTAATGCGTAATTATGTATGCGTGGCACGAATTTCACCGTTTGGCTTGGGCTGGGGTGGGGGCCGCATTGCTATGCGAGCTCGGAACATGCCAGGCGGTCCTGTTGCCGATTACTCCGGGCACGCTTGAAGGTATTTGGGTCCTTAGACGCCGAACTAGTGGATTGCCTTAAGAGGCTGCTTTGCGCTTCTGCTGCGAGGGCCGCAGTGTGCTCCTCCGTTCGGAGAGAGCGCTTTGTGTTTCCGTTAACTGTAATGACCCCCTGAGGTCCTGGTATCTTGAGCTTGAAGTATGCATAATGCGGTACCGCATTGAATCTCGCAAATGCGGTTCGCCCGAGCAGTACATGATAACCACTGCAGAACGAGACTATATCGAAGATTAACTCTTCGCTTTGGAAGTTATCCGGGGATCCAAAGACCACTTGCAGTGTGACTGGGCCTGTGCAATGGGCCTCTACACCTGGTATGGCGCCTTTAAAGGTCGTTTTGTGGGTTTGATCCTTGAGGGGTCTATACCCATTTTGCGCACTGTGTCCTGGTAAAGCAGGTTCAGGCTGCTGCCGCCATCCATAAGGACTCGAGTGAGGTGAAATCCGTCAATGATTGGGTCTAGGACCAGTGCAGCGAATCCGCCATGACGGATACTAGTGGGGTGGTCCCTGCGATCGAAGGTGATCGGACAGGAGGACCATGGGTTGAACTTTGGGGCGACTGGCTCCAACGCATATACGTCCCTGAGCGCACGCTTCCGCTCCCTCTTGGGGATGTGGGTTGCGTATATCATGTTCACCGTCCGCACTTGTGGGGGGAACCTCTTCTGTCCTCTGGTGTTCGGCTGCCGGGGCTTTTCCTTGTCATCGCTATGTGGCCCCTTATCTTTGTTTTCTGCATTTAACTTGTCGGCCTGCTTGAATACCCAACAATCCCTATTGGTGTGGTTGGCTGGCTTGTCGGGGGTGCCGTGTATTTGACACGAGCGATCGAGTATGCGGTCCAAACTGGACGGGCCCGGAGTGCTTCTTTTAAATGGCTTTTTCCGCTGACCGGGTTTAGAGCCTTTGAATCCGGCATTGACTGTCGTATCCTCGGTATTGTCGTTGTTAATGCGGCGCTTATGTTCGTTGCGGCGTGACCTGCCATTGCCGTCCTTGGTATCCGAAGTACCATGGTTCTTTGATATGTTATTACTGCGAGCCAGTCAGCTGTCTTCTCCCGCACAAAAGCGGGTCATGAGTGTCGTGAGGGCTGCCATAGATTTCAGCTTTTCTTGACCAAGGTGCCGGGCTAGCCACTCATCGCGGATGTTGTGTTTAAAAGCTGCTAGGGCCTCTACATCCGGACAGTCGACGATTTGATTTTTCTTTGTTAGGAACCGTGTCCAGAATTGCCTGGTCAATTCCTTTGGCTGCTGAATTATATGGCTCAGGTCATCGGCGTCTGGTGGTCGCACATAAGTGCCCTGAAAGTTGTCGAGGAATGCGGCTTCTAGATCTTCCCAACATCCAATGGACTCTGCTGGCAAGCTGTTGAGCCAATGTCGAGCTGGTCCTTTAAGTTTGAGTGGGAGGTATTTGATTTCATGTAGGTCATCACCGCGGGCCATGTGGATGTGCAGGAGGAAATCCTCGACCCATACCGCAGGATCTGTCGTGCCATCGCATGATTATATGTTTACGGGTTTGAAACCCTCTGGGATTTGATGATCCATTACTTCATCTGTGAATCATAAGGGGTGTGCGGCACCTCTGTACTGGGCTATATCGCGACGCAGCTCCAATGAGTCTTGCTCGCTGTGTTCGGCCCGGCCGGATTTACTTTTACTGTATCCGGCGTGACGTTTATCGTCTCGCATAGTGGCGCGCCCTCATGATCCGTAGATCGATCTTGCATGTTTTGCTTTGTCCTCCAATACTTCTTGCAGGTCTGGCGTATTTCCCCATGCCTTTTTATTTGAATGGCGTCGAGGTGCAGGCTGAGCTTTTGGCTAGAATGCCTCTCTATCGTGGTCACGAGGTGGCCGATCAGCCGCGTCATACGCTTCTTCCTCCAGTCGGGGTAGCAACCTGCATTTTGGGTAACTCTTGGAGGGGCGTTTGAGTTTATATTCCTCGGTCGCGAGGACTTCAGTCCATTTGTCAGCTAGCAGATCTTGATTAGCTTGAAGCTGCTACTGCTTTTTCTTAAGGCTATTTGCCATGGCTATAAGCCGGCGCTTGAAGCGCTCTTGTTTGACGGGATCCTCTGGCACGACGAATTCGTCATCGTCGAGGCTTGCCTCGTCTTCGGAGGAGGGCATGTAATTATCATCCTCCGCCTCTCCATCTGCCGCTCTCTCTGGAGGGTTGGCCTCTCCATCCTCCTGTCCTAGATTGTGCTGGAGGGGATTGTTGCCATCTTCGGCACTATCCGGAGTGTTATTATCTCCTGTGCCGGTATCACCACTTTTGCTTTGGCGGGATTTAGAGTGGCGCCGCTGATGTCAGCGCTTGGGTTGCTTCTTGGAGGGGTCATCCTCCGCTGTCTCGTCGCCATTGCCTTCTTTGGGTGTGTCCGCCATGTATATACTGTATGATGAGGTGGCTGTCCAGTGCCCTATGGGCAGTGGTTCCTCTTCGTCTCCCGCATCGTCATCCATACCGTCGAAGTCTTCGGAGTCGAAGTCAAGCATGTCGGTTAAGTCTTCAACAGTGGCTACTAAGTGGGTGGTGGGTGGGCGTCGAATTTCTTCGTCGTCCGCATCCCAATCCTGCCGGTTATAATCTGGCCCGAACTCTCCTGACAAAGAGAGAGACCTTAGTGAATTCAGTATGTCGCCAAAGGGCGAGTGCTGAAAGATATCCGTGGCAGTGAACTCCATGAACGGCGCCCAATCGGATTCGATTGGCAGGGGCGCGGATGGTCTAGAGTACGGAGGAGAGTCCGGCGATGGGGAGTCACGGGCCTCGCGAAGGATAAGGTTGGTGTTCGGTTCGATCTTCGTTGAGGCTGCTGCCTAAGCGGCAGGGTCTAACCACCCGCCCTCGGATGGCGTAGTTGGCTCCAAATTAAAGGTCGTAGCGGCTGCAGGTGCGGTCTCCAAGACACTGTTCGGTGGCAGAGCTAAATCATGCCCATCGTGACAGTGCGGCGCACTCGGCAGGGGCTCGAATCCGTCGAAGATCAAGTCTCTGCGGATATCGGCAGGGGCTTCCAAACCTGACCTGATGGCCAGGGGTGTAGCTTTCAATCTGCTCCAGTTGGCCAAGCGAATTGGCCCGCAGTGCAAAGCCGCCGAATACAAAAATCTGTCCGGGGAGAAAAGTCTCACCCTGGACTGCATCACTAACGATGATCGAAGGAGCCATCAAGCCTGATGATGACAACACAGAGGAACTCTCAATGAAAGCACCAATGTCGGTGTCAAAACCGACAGATCTCGGGTAGGGGGTCCCAAACTGTGCGTCTAAGGCGGATGGTAACAGGAGGCAGGGGACACGATGTTTTACCCAGGTTCGGGCCCTCTTGATGGAGGTAAAACCCTACGTCCTGCTTGATTTATTCTTGATGATATGGGTATTACAAGAGTTGATCTACCATGAGATCGGAGAGGCTAAACCCTAGAAGCTAGCCTATGGTATGATTGTATGTTGTCCTATGGATTAAAACCCTCCGGTTTATATAGACACCGTAAGGGGCTAGGGTTACACAAGGTCGGTTATAAAGGAGGAGATATCCATATCCGCACTGCCTAGCTTGCCTTCCACGCCAAGTAGAGTCCTATCCGGACACGGGACGAAGTCTTCAATCTTGTATCTTCATTGTCCAACAATCCAGCCAAAGGATATAGTCCGGCTGTCCGGAGACCCCCTAATCCAGGACTCCCTCATGGATTATTTAAGATTGCTGGTTTATCCAAATATAGAGTTAATAAGAAGGTTTTCCCTTTATCTTTGGGAGGGGGGAGGCATTGACATGGTATATGCTATGTGATGATATTGAAACTTGGGATTGGAGCCGATTGAAATTGGAATTTCATCAAAAGTTTTATCATATGCATCTAGTTCATCATGATCGGAATTATATATATAATTTTTGGCCTCATGAAGGAGAAAGCACCGCTCAATATTGGGGGAGGCTTAAGTACGTGATGTACACATGCCCTAATCATGATCTCTCAAGAGAATTATCTTACAAAAATTTTGTGCTCGGCTTTCTCATAATGATCAAACCATGCTCGATTCTTCTTCTACTGGTTCCTTTATGAACAAAACTATTGCATTCAGATGGGTGATGTTGCTTGAAGCTACGTTGGTATTTCCCCAAAGAGGAAGGGATGATGCAGCACAGCGGCGGTAGGTATTTCCCTTAGATATGAAACCAAGGTTATCGAACCAGTAGGAGAACCAAGAAACACAACATAAATAGCCCCTGCACACAAATAACAACCACTCGCAACCCGACGTGTTAAAGGGGTTGTCAATCCCTTTCAGGTAACGGCGCCAGAAATTGGTGCGTGGATGGGAGAAAGTTGTAACCGATTGAATAAATAGATCACAAATAAAATAATGTGCAGCAAAGTATTTTTGGGTTTTTGGTTTAGTAGATCTGTAAATAAACACAAAGGAAAAGTAGATCACAAAGGAAATAATATGAGAAAGAGATCCCGGGGCCGTAGGTTTCACTAGTGGCTTCTATCGAGAAAAATAGCAAATGGTGGGTGAACAAAATACTGTTGGGCAATTGATAGAACTTCAAATACTCATGACGATATCGAGGCAATGATCATTACATAGGCATCACGTCCAAGATTAGTAGACTGACTCCTTCCTGCATCTACTACTATTACTCCACACATCGACCGCTATCCAGCATGCATCTAGTGTATTAAGTTCATGGAGAGACAGAGTAATGCAATAAGAACGATGACATGATGTAGACAAGATGTATCTATGTAGAGATAGACCCCATTGTTTTATCCTTAGTAGCAACGATACATACGTGTCGGTTCCCCTTCTGTCACTGGGATCAAGCACCGTAAGATCGAACCCACTACAAAGCACCTCTTCCCATTGCAAGATAAATAGATCAAGTTGGCCAAACCAAACCCAAATATCGGATAAGAAATAATAGTCTATAAGGAATCATGCATAAAAGAGATCAAAGAAACTCAAATACTTTCATGGATATAAAAAGATAGATCTGATCATAAACTCAAAGTTCATCGGATCCCAACAAACACACCGCAAAAGAGTTACATCATATGGATCTCCAAGAGACCATTGTATTGTGAATCAAGAGAGAGAGAGAGGAAGCCATCTAGCTACTAACTACGGACCCGAAGGTCTACAAAGAACTACTCACGCATCATCGGAGAGGCACCAATGGAGGTGGTGAACCCCATCCGAGATGGTGTCTAGATTGGATCTGGTGGTTCTGGACTCTGCGGCGGTTGGATCAATATTTTGTCGACTCCCCTAGGGTTTTTGGAATATTGGGGTATTTATAGAGCAAAGAGGCGGTCCAGGGGCACCCGAGGTGGGCACAACCCACCAGGGAACGCCTAGGCCTCCTGGCGCACCCTGGTGGGTTGTGCTCCCCTCGGGGCACCCCCCAGGCGCAGTCGGGCCCATTATGTTCCTTCTGGTCCATAAAAAATATCTGTAAAGTTTCGTGGCATTTGGACTCCATTTGATATTGATTTACTGCGATGTAAAAAACATGGAAAAAACAGCAACTCGCACTATGTCAATAGGTTAGTACCAAAAAATGATATAAAATGACTACAAAATGATTATAAAACATCCAAGATTGATAATATAACAGCATGGAACAATCAAAAATTGTAGATACGTTGGAGACGTATCAATGGGATCTTCTGGAAAGAATTAAATGCAACTCTGAAGATTGGGAACTCAACAAAGGTAATGAGTCAGGTATAATACTTGAGTTTGGTTGTGTTAAATCTTTTATGGATACCAATTTTTTCATAAGTTTAGGACTAAATATATATGGACATGACTCTGAGATAGTAGCCTCCTTTTGTGAATCATTCTCTACTCATGTTGATCTCCCTAAGGAGAAGTGGTTTAAATATCACCCCCGTATTAAATAAAATATTGCGAAACCCGTTATAGTTAAAGATGAAACTATCATTTACAAGGTTGGTCCAGTTGTACCTACTGCTTATATTGAGATGAAGCTACTAGAATTGCAAAGCCCGATACTAAAGATAATAATAAGCATGTTGTTGGCATGCATGTTGTCTCTATTAAAATACGAGATCATTGTTACCAATGGCTTATGTGATTTGGGTGCTAGTGTGAGTAGAAGACATTGATGTTACTATTATATTTGGTAGACATTGATGTTTCCATTTACCTTATATCAAGAGAATATGAATGATATTGCACCTGCTGAGATAGAAGACATTGATGTTACTATTAAGCTTGCGAATAGAGATACTATTTCACCACTTGGGATTGCTGGAGATGTCTTGTGTGGAAAGATCAAATACCCTACTAATTTTCTAGTTCATGGTTCTTCGCAAGATGATTTTTGTCCCATTAAATTTGGTAGACCTTTCTTGAACACAGTTAATGCTAAGATTGATTGCAATAACTAAACCGTCATTGTTAACTTTGGTGATGTGTCTCATGAGTTTAATTTCTCTAAATTTCGTAGACTACCTCATGATAAATAATTTCCTAGTAAGGATGAAATTATTGGTCTTGCTTCTATTGCCTTACCTCCTACTGATCCATTAGAACAATATTTGCTACATCACGAAATAAATGAAATAACTAAAATGTTCTTTGATCAACCACCTATTCTTAGACACAATTTGCCTGTTGAAACTCTTTGAGGTCCTCCTCCACCTTAAGGAGATCCCGTGTTTGAATTGGAACAATTGCCTGATACATTGAAATATGCTTATCTTGATGAAAAGAAGATATATCATGCTATTATTAGTGCTAACCTTTCAGAGCATGAAGAAAAGAAATTATTAAAAACTCCAAAGAACCACCGTGCCTCTTCAGGATATACTCTTGATGATCTTAAGGGAATTAGTCCCACTCTATGTCAGCGCAAGATTAATATGGTACCTGATGCTAAACTAGTTGTTGATCATCAACGATGATTGGATCCTAAGATGAAGGATGTGGTAAGAACTGAAATATTAACACTTCTCGAAGCAGGTATAATTTATTCCATAGCTGATGGTAGATGGGTAAGTCCTATGCATTGTGTCCCTAAGAAACGAGGCATTACCGTTGTTCCTAACGATAATGATGAACTTATCCCACAAGGAATTGTAATTGGTTATAGGATGGTAATTGATTTTATGAAACTAAACAAATCTACTATGAAAGATCATTACCCCTTGCCTTTATTGATCAAATGTTAGAAAGATTATCTAAGCATACACACTTTGATCTCCTTGATGTATATTCTGGTTTCTCTCAAATTCCTGGGTCAAAAGAAGATCAAGATAAAACTACTTTACTTGCCCTTTTGGAACTTATGCTTATAGACGTATGCCTTTCGGTTTATGCAATGCACCTGCTACTTTTCAAATATTATGTGACTGCTATATTCTCCGACTCTTGTGAAAAGATTGTCGAGGTTTTCATGGATGATTTTTCCTTTTATGGGACTTCTTTTCATGATTGCTTTAGCAACCTTGATCGAGCTTTGCAGAAATGTGAAGAAACTCTAGATAATGCTCAAAGAAATTATGCTACTACTGAGAAAGAATTTTTAGCAGTTGTGTTTGCATTTGATAAGTTCAAATCTTATATTGTTTATTCTAAAGTGATTGTTCACACTGATCATGCTGTTATTAATATCTTATGGAAAATAAAGATGCTAAACCTAGACCTGTTAGGTGGGTTGTTTTGCTACAAGAAATTGACTTGCATATTATTGATAGAAAGGGAGTTGAGAATCCCATGGCTGATAATTTGCCACGAATGGAAAATGTTCTTGATGACCCACTACCTATTGATGTTAGTTTCCTGATGAACAATTAATTGTTATAAATGCTTCTCGTAATACTCCTTCATATGCAGACTATGCTAATTACATTTGTAGTAACGGAGTATGTCTACCAGAGGGGGGTGAATGAGAGTTTTAAAGTTTCTTTGGAAATCTCAGTTACTCGGAACCCAACAATTTAGCGAATGAACAACAAACTACAACAAGCTAAAACTAGATATCTAATGGAAACTAAAGCATGCATTGAGATACATTACACGAAGTAAAACAGATCAAATATAAACATGGGTAGCAGAGGAAACCAGTGGTGCTCGATGGTGACAGGGAATTTGTTCGACCAGTTCGTCCTTCTACACAAGGACTACTCCTGGTTGGAGGGGTTGTGACTTAACATGGAAGATAAACTCTCTTCACCCTATTCTACTCGACAATCGATTCGTCAACCGATGCCAATCACTCGTGGTAGATACTTGAGGCAATCTACGAACCTGTATAAACTTCTTCTTAGAGAACCACGATCACTCTTGGTCTCTGAAGAAATTGACACCTAACCGTCTAGAGAGTTTGCAGCTCCCCAGAGTAATAGGCGGAGCGTACTGGACTTAGATTCAGGTGATGCTGGACCACTACCTAATTTTTCGGCTCTAGGGTTTTTTCTCTTGGTGGATTTTAAACTCAAATCACTTAGAGAGGTGGCTGCTCAACAATCTTCTCAGAATCAAACAGAGCAGCCACCAGAAAAAGCCGCTGTGGGGTGGTTATTTATAGCTCCAACCTTCCCTAATGTGAAAAGACCATTTTGGACACGCGGTCCAACCAATGGCCAACCAACACTTTCACAATGGTTAGATTTTGGAGGAACGGTAAAATCTCTCGCAGCGAAGAAGATCACAGTGTCTTGCTGGCAAGCATTTGCTCGGAACATAAAGAGATTTCTTTCACAACTTTCATAGGATTTGGGTTTAGCATCAGAGAATCAAAGTTTCGAACGCTACACCCCTCTTAATAGTATGGTGGTCCTATGAGTCAACAAAGAGAAGAAGAACAACGAAACAAATGCTAGATCTTCACTTTCCCTTCATTCTCCTTGGACGCAGTCAATTCCTCGGACAGACACCGAACCAATTGCTTGAACTTCAACAATTTTTATGGGACACTCTTGTCATCATGTTCTTCAGTGATAACCTTCGCTGGAACTCTGGGAGATTATCTTTGTTGTTTGCATCAAACTCCTCATGATTTTCGGGTCCTGTTACTCTGTATGCACTAGCAAACACATAAGTCCCATACTATTTATGTCGACAAACTCGAAACGTAAGGGGTCAATCATTGCACGAACAATCTCCCCCTTTTTGGATAGTTGGTGACAAAAAAGATAATCATCGAAGTGAAGATAGATATGTGAAAAGAAATTCAAACAAGAGTGAATTAGCGTTACTTGGCTCTATGATGAAATATACTCCCCAAATATGTATGCAGGGTTAATGATATGAGATAAAATTCTCTTGCAACTCATTGAAGCATAAAGAGGAACTTCAATCATTCGAGATAATGATTTGCAGTGATGATATAATCCATTGAGATTGGAGTGCAATCATTCATAACTTCTGATAAAAATTCCACCTGCAAAACAAATGCTTCGAGAGAAATAGTGCAGCAGGTGGGGTTATTAACATTTCAACACATAAGTTTTACATCATAGCACAAATAGTCTTTGAGGCAAACCAAACCAAATAAACACAGAGAGCAAATCTATCGATACTGGATGTAATTCTCCCCCTTTTGTCAACTAGTGTCAAAAAGGTGATCAAAAACATGAGTGCAAAAGCTGTGAACCTGATTCACTCTGTGGCTATACCAGAAGTACTATTTGAGGAGGTTTATGATTCGAAAGTCACGGGAAGATCTTCATCATGAGCAGCAACAGATTTGTCTTCAGGAATGGCTTTGTGATGTTGTGATGATGAAGGCACATTTGGATCAGCCTCTTGAGTAACACGAGAAAGCACATTTCCTTCGGCTAGCTTTTCTGTCGGTGAGGTGGCTTCAGATTCTTTGATTATCTTGCGAAGCTTAATATGCAGAAGATCAGTAGTTGGCGCTCGAGTAGGCAGAGGAGGTGTAATATGATCTGAATCTTCATCAGCAAAGCCTTTGTCAAGATAGTCATAAAGTTCTTTAAGATCGGCAGCTAGGAGTTTTTTCTTGGAGAAGAACTTTCAAAGTAATTTCCAGAGGAGCTTCTTATTTTCAACCGTGATCATATGCACTACTTTTGTTCGGTTGTTGATAGCATTCAGCGTGGCAGCAAGATCCTCTTTTTCTCGGCGATCCTCAGCAATGTGCTGGAGTAGCAACTGTTGTGTGCGCATACTGACTTCAAGCTGCGATGGAGGTTGATGAAATATCTTGTGCTAACGCTGAGCCAATCGTGGTCCATCGGAAGTTTTGTGATAGTGTAGATGACTTGAGTCTGGTGATTTACCTGAAGAGATATCTTCTAAGACTTGCTGGGTATCGCGTACCGGTGGAACTAAGCTCTTGTGACTCACTTTTGCCAAGTACTCTATCTTCATGGCGTGATCAATAGCTTTTTGAATCCATGGTGCATAGACTTTGATGGTCTTTGGATGTTCAGCAAAATCCTTCAATATGCACAAAAACATATCCTCAACATCGAAGACATATCGCTCAGAGATTGCATATACGGCATTTCGAAGAACATATGAAATTACATTGTCTGTGTTCATCCCGGCCAGAGGGCAAATGGTGTATGTGAGCAAATGATATAAAGTTTGATTCTCGAAGTTCAAATGATCAGGCACGGGAGGACCATTGTAGTCTTGAATCTTTTCTGTGTCCATGGTGCATCGAAGCAAAATTCTCAATGTTGTGCACCCTAATCTCATTTTTGCCATGGTCAAACCGAGGGAAATGAAACTATGAGACAAAGTCTACAGATGTGCATTTGATGTGTTTCCCTTTGGTCATCCGCTCCATGATCCACTTGGAACTGTCAGACTCAATATCAAAGATGTACAATGTTGCATAGAATTGAATTATAATTTCTCGATTCCATGGATGCTCGAATGCAAAGACACTTTTGAGATACAAATCTTCTAGATCTTGCAGAATCTGATCAAAGCATCCAATATTGTTCATATCTGAAAAATCCCAGAACTCATGAGGAAATATCTTTTGGCTGTCATAAAGAACCTGAGAATAAAAAATTGCCTGTTCTTGGGTCCGGAAACAAGGCGATTCATACATGCATGGCCCTTTATACGTACTCTCTTGAAGGAATTTGGGTGAGTATTCTGATTGAAATGGGGATATGGATATTTAAGTCCATCTTCGACTGAAATCACTTCATATCCATATATAACGGAGTTTGTATGACGAGCAGAACCTGATCTATTTGAAGTTGGTACATCATCTGAAATTCTGGTTGTTGTGTCGATGGAAACTCGTAGCTGAGAGGGAGCAGATTCTTTAACGGGTGGCACTGTCATTGAATCAGACACTGGATTCTGCTGGGGTTGTTCATCGGGATTCGGATGTGGAGCAGAGGGGGGAATTGAATCATTTGGTTCATCACGAGCCGGAGAAGCTTGGTGCTCGGACTAAGGGATTTCTCCCTCTTCTGACACATGTGTCTGAGATGGAATATCAATTTTAACAGGGGAGGACACAAGCACTGATTCAGTTGGTCTTGGGGAAGGAATAGCATCTGTGACTTGAGCATTTGTTGGAAAAGGAATTGCTGGCTCAAGGGTGTTCTCTTTCGTGGGCTGAGAATCAGAATGGTCAGGAGACTTTGCAGTCGAAGATGGAGGAGCATTTCGCTTCGTGGTTTTCTTTCGCTTCTTCTATGTCGGCTGGCAACCAGATCAATATGTCCCTTGATGAGATCATTATAGCCCGTGGCTTGGGCTTGATGCTCAAGGCAGATCTGCCGAACAATATTATCCAAGTCTGAATTAAATCTCAATCTTCTGTTTCGAAGGATAGTCAAAGCTCGATTGGCATCCATGTATGATTCTTCAAGTTGCTTGATGACAAACTTGGAAGTTGTAGGTTTCATACGATTGTAAAGCTCATTAAGTTGGGTAGTGAGGGAATAGATCTCAACAGAATCTTCTCTCATTTATGGAACAAGATCAGAAGCTTGAGTAATGACTAAAGGAGGGATTGGCAAAGATGCCACTTCACCATCGAAAAGGTTTTCCACAAATCTATCAAGCTACTCCGTGATGAACACTTGATTGAAATAATGAGGAGCATCATAATGGACATCAGTATGTGCACCATGAGAAATTTGCATGGGATCTTGCTCGGTTGGAAGCATAGAAGCCAATGGTTGTGTCAAGGTGGGAGCGAATTTAGCAGCCTTCTCTTTCAGAACCTCAGCTCGAGGAGCACTTTGCTTGGCAGAAGGAACTATGATTTTCTTCACCTTTGGCTTTGGAATTTTCTCTCCTGGCTTAGTTGTGCTTACTGGAGCATCAACAACTAGATCTTGCATGTTTATCACCTTAGGATGAGGGGTTGTATTCACGTGATCTACCATAGTGACAGTGGTAGATAGTGTTTTCTCTTGAAAATTGTCTTCTTTGGAGGTGCTATTGGGATGACACGAGCTCGAAGATCAGGCAGTGTCGTAGAAGTGGTGATATTCACTTGCTTGGAGAGAGAAGCACGAACATCTTCCCTTGTGAGTGGAGGATCATCTTGATCAGAGGAATTGCTTTCATCATTTCTATCGACTGGTTCGGGTGACCTCTTCTTTAGAGCACTCTTGTTCTTCAAAGCAGTAGAGCTAGGATCATGTTTGTGCTTGAGCGCCCTTCTGATTTTCCTTCGACCTTTTTCTTTTCGACGTCAGGTTTTATAAGACAAAAAAATTTCTTCTTCTCGAGCTCTTTCTTTTTCTGTCTTCTTGGCTCTCTTTTCAGCATCCTTCTGGCGCTTAGCCAACTCATTAGGATGACTCATGAGCATCAGGAGGTGGTGGAGGTCTCTCCTGGGGATCACTTGCAAGGAGGAGTCCAATTTCATGACAGTCACCCCAAGGAGGATGGAAAACAAAGTTCTTCACAAGCCGAGGATGAATCGTTTTATAGTTGAACCACTTGCATACACAGTGGCGCAGAATCTTTTACATACGCCTTCTCTTTTCTGTTGCTGATTCTCTTGGAACAGTGTTGTAGTTCTCATGAGAGATATACTGAGCTGAGTTTGTGAATGGCTGCCTGCCACCTTTCCTTTTCTTTGGAACATCTTCTTCTTGCTCGTCTGCATTTTGTTCGGATCTCTTTCTTTTGTTGGTTGATGGGCCTACCATTGGGCCCTTGGCATTTGGAGCCTTTGACTCATCTACTGTACCCAGATCTGCCTCTTCTTCACCGGCCATGCTCATTGGTCGAGCAGAATCTTCAACATATTGCATGTTCCTATGAATAAGAATAGATTCGAGGGAAATGGGGATAGGGTTATGAATGCTCACAGCGAATATTTTTCCGAACAAAAACATTTTGAAGAAGAATTAGACGCAAACTTTGAGAAATGTTTCGAATGAAGGAAATGTATAGGACGACCTAGTACGGCTAAACAATGTACTAGTCAGCGTGCTTGATACATCCATTTTGCATCATGCTTTTATGTTGATATTTATTGCATTATGGGTTGTTATTACATATTATATTACAATACTTATGCCCTTTCTTTCTATTTTTACAAGGTTTACATGAAGAGGGACAATGCCGCCAACTGGAATTCTGGACTAGAAAAGGAGCAAATATTAGAGACCTATTATGCGCAACTCTGTAAAACTTCATGGAGAATTATTTTGGAATATATAAAAAATATTGGGTGAAGAAAGCACCAGAGGGGGGCTACCTACCATCCACAAGGGTGGGGGTGTGCCCTACCCCTAGGCCCGCCCCCTGCCTTGTGGGCCACCTGGCAGGCCCCCGATTCCCATCTTCTGCTATATGGTGTGTTTTAACCTGGAAAAAACACGAAGGAAGCTTTCGGGATGAAGCGCCGCCGTCTCAAGGCGGAACTTGGGCAGAACCAATATAGGGCTCCGGCAGAGCTGTTTTGGCGGGGAAACTTCCCTTCGGGAGGGGGAAATCATCGACATCGTCATAACAATGATCCACTCATCGAGAGGGGATCAATCTCCATCAACATATTCACCGGAACCATCTCCTCTCAAACCCTAGTTCATCTCTTGTATCCGATCTTTGTCTCAAAACCTCATATTGGTACCTGTGGGTTGCTAGTAGTGTGGATTACTCCTTGCAGTTGATGCTAGTTGGTTTATTCGGTGGAAGATCATATGTCCATATCCTTAATGATAATTAATACTCCTTTGATTATGAACATGAATATGATTTCTGAGTATTTACGTTTGTTTCCGAGGACATGGGAAAAGTCTTGTTATAAGTAATCATCTGAATTTGGTATTCGTTCGATATTTTGATGAGATGTATGTTGTCTTTCCTCTAGTGGTGTTATGTGAATGTCGACTACATGACACTTCACCATGATTTGGGCCTAGGGGAAGGTATTGGAAAGTAGTAAGTAGATGATGGGTTGCTAGAGTGACAGAAGCTTAAACCCTAGTTTATGTGTTGCTTCGTAAGGGGCTGATTTGGATCCATATGTTTCATGTTATGGTTAGATTTATCTTAATTCTTATTTCGTAATTGCGGATGCTTGCGAGAGGGGTTAATTATAAGTGGGAGGCTTGTCCAAGGAAGGGCGCACCCATGCACTGGTCCACCCACATATCAAATTATTAAAGTAATGAACGCGAATCATATGAGCATGATGAAAACTAACTTGACAACGATTCCCATGTGTCCTCGGGAGCGCTTTGCTTTATATAAGAATTC